>NW_007727601.1:318756-324267 GCF_000696425.1 Galeopterus variegatus | reverse complement strand
AGGGGGGGGGGGGGGGGGGAGGAAAGAAAGGAGGGGGGAAATGTTAGCTTGGATCTACTTATAACATATGAGCCAATACAAGTTGAAAGAAATAGCCAGTCTTGAAGTTTGCCATTTGGGGCCAAAAATAAACATCTTAAGGGTGAGACACTTGAGTTAGGAATAAACTGTGATGATAAAACATAGCACATCTAATTTACTCACACAACAGTTAAATATGGTCAATTTAGCCTCATCAGGCCACTCTTCTAGCCACTGAGAAAAAAAAAATCCTTACATTTTTGTTCCACAAAATTTCTTCTCTAAAGGGAATGGTTGAAGCCATGGTATAGTCAAGAAAGCTGCACTTTACAAAGAAGGGAGTAATGACTGCCAGTGTTTTCCTGGTGCCTTCAGCATATGACTTCTGTATTAAATGAGTGGTGAGTACCACTAGAAGCAAATTATGGTATATTCCCCACCCCCAGCAATTAGTACTTTCTTTAATTTGACATTTATTCTCAGCATTTCATAGCTGGAAGAAACCCGATAGAATATCCTATGTAGTCCACAGGATACTTTTTGTAAAATGAAAAAATTTCTTCCCCCAGTTGTGTGTGTGTGTGTGTGTCAGAATAAAACCATATACAGTATGTGTTTGAGGGGTATGGTCAGAAGAGAAGGGAGTGATAAGAGGCAGGTATGGTATTTTCCTTTTGAAAAAAGAGGTAGAGAGGTAAAGTGATTTACTCCAAAGTAACATGCCTTCACTGAGAGATTTCCAAATCCTAGGGCAACTCCAGTATGCCAAATTATAAAATTGCAATAATAAAGTTGATAAATATGATAGGAGGTTTCATCTCAATGTCTTCCTCCTAGATTCACAGATTAATACTCAGACTTATTAATCCTTCTTGGGGAGGATTGCTTATCAAAATGTATGGTCTTTCAGGCTTTTAGTTCGCTATTGTTTTTTCCCTGGTGGAAGAGAATCAGTAAAAAGTCGTCTCTGTAGATTAACTAATCAATATATCTTTAATTTCAAACAAAATTTTATAAACATTTGGGTCATGCTCTTTATGCTAACAACCCTGGGCTTCCCAAGTCCAGGAGAACTATATCTGTGGATCCTTGGAAATACTGGACTATCTGCTTTCATGCTGATTCTATCCCTAGGATTTAGAAACACACCAGAAATTTATTATGTTTACTTGTATCTGTGTTGAAACAAAATCAAACATGTAATTATTCACTATAAGATTCAGATACTTACATTATAATTAGAGTCTTTTTATTGGCAGTGATAACAACAAGAAAAAATCAGCACCTATAGGATTTCTGAAGCTACAACTAAAACAGGATGGCAATGTTGTGTTTTTATTAACTCTGCCTTAAAAAAAGAAAAAAAGAAAAACTTTCATGCTCAATTTCATTCTTTCGTAATGTAGTAATAATTGATGCTCAGGAAAAAATCATGTACTCTAAATGTACCAAATCATTAGAGACATAAGGACTAAATTCTATTTTATTTCCTTGGTTTTATTATTAAGTGAGCATTTGGATACATTTTAATCTATACATTGGCCATCTATCAATGTGTTAACTATCATTAATTAGAAGATGCATAAACATACACAACTTTTTCCTACTTCAGGAGTCAGGCTATAATTTCAGTTGTCTTTTTTCTGTGAGTATGATGGCAAAAATCATGGGTTTAGTTGTTAATCATACCTGTGTCAAGACATACATCATCACTATTTGGCTACATGAGCTTGGGAAGTGATTTGTTCAATTCTAAGGTTCAACTTTCATCTGTAAAATGAAGAGGCTATTATTATCCATCTCAAGGGATTTGTTGTAAGAATCCAATGAAGTAATTGAAATAAAATGTGCGATACCATGTCCTGACACATGTAGCACATACACAATAAATATCAGCTATGACGTTCACGCATTATCTCTTTCTTAAATGACGAGTTAATACCCACCCCCCCTACCTTGTCTAAGATTTTAGAAGTAGCTTAATTCTTGTTTGTATAGTGATGAATAGGAGAAAAAATCAAAGCAGCTCAACTTTACTAACCATGTCTAATAAATATTTCAAATAATGCGACTTCCAAAAATATATCATGAACGGGTTTGCTTTTGCTGCTCAGGGTAAGGTGTACATTCACCTTTCCCTGCCCACCCTCACCACTTGGGAGAATTGATATCAGTATTCTTATCAACAGCAGCTGAGGTTTATTTACTCCTCAAGGGGAGGGCCAGTTTCTGCTTCAGCATTTACAGCTCTTTTCTGGCAATAACAATTTCTAACTCCTAATTATCCTTTTTCCCACGTGAAACTCTAAAGTTGGATTGAACAGGAAAAAACAACATCCCCCTTCCCCTTGTCTAAGCTGTGAACTTCAAATACCTGTTTTTTTGTTTGCATCTCGGTCACATTGACTTATAGCTCCTAGAATAATTTGGACATTTTCTGAATACATTTATGCTAGACTTCACATGTCACTCGAGTCTTTGGTTAGGGTAGATCATTGTCCTCTAATTCCGTGCTGATTCTTCTGAGGACTTAGACGGGCCACTTTAACCACCATCTCTGCCAGGCCTTTGGGAAAGTGGACAGCTGGGTGGCCAGACTCCTCACAGAATAGTCAGAACTGGTTTCCTTCGAGCAGTGACTTTCTGCAGAGATAGAAATGTCCTTATTAAATAACACTGTACTCAAATTGTCTGTGCTCATCATATCTTACCCAAATATCATCATTCTCCAGCTCAAGGCTCAAAATAAGAACATTTTCTTTTCAATTTCTGTCCTAAATCCCCTTGCAGAAGGTCAATGCCACAGAAGAGCACAAGAGGTGGTCTCCGTGGGTGACAGCACATCATCGCCAAGAAGGTCCAAAAGGAAAGCAAACTGATGGCTCAGGCCACTTTTCCAAATCCCAAGTGGTAGGAAGATGGTTCAGTAGCAGCAGGGATGAGACGCAGGGGAATCACTCATTCCTTGGCTCTCCGTGAGCCACTGGGCCCAAAGCAGGAATCAGGTCTCTCCCAGCCGAAGGGAACTGAACGAAGCAGCTGCCGCACGTGCTGTATTCAGCACAATTCCAGGAAAGTTTAGGGCAGAAACTGAGGAGAAAACGAAGTACACGACTGAATCTGGGCTGTGTTTAACGTAACGAGTGGAACCTCAGCACCCACACGTCATCCCCTCCAGGAAATGCCGTTTCCTCTTCCAGGAAACAAAGATGTGGAGAAGTTCTGAGCAGCAGCGTGTTTATAAGACGAGAGAGGGTCTGGTAGAAAACAGAAAACTCTGTAGGTTGGGGAAGGAGAAGGCTGATCCTACAGGTTGCCAGGGTCAAAAAAAAAAAAAAAAAATCTAGAAATGCATATACCAAGAACAGATTTGGATTTTTTGTTTTATAAAATTTTAAAGCCAACCCTCTCCCCCTTTTCTTTAGACATATGATGAATATTGTTTTAAAAGATCCAGTCTTCAATTAACAGGTTTCCAGTTGTAGGACTATGTGGTTATAGAATATTCGAATAGCATGAGTCTTCAGAGAACAGTTGTCCAAAAGAGAGAGAGGCAGGGCATGATTGTAAGAATGGGAAATTATTCAGCAGCACTTGAGAGGGTGCTTCAGATGGGCCTGACTTTAAGTCCTGGTTCTGGCACTTTGTTAATTGTGGGATCTTGGGCAAGATACGTAATATTTCCAAATTTCATTATTCTCATCCGTTAGAGATGTTAATGATGGTATTAACTATAGTATCTACCTCACAAGATTGTTATGAAGAGTAAATAAGGAGTTCTTCAGACGTGCTCATCATAGTGCCTGGGTGTGGGGACGCAGTACATGGTCATCACCATCGTCACCATTTGAAACTTTCCTTAAAGCCACTGGCTACTGATTAAATTAAGAGGTTATAGGAACTTCTCTTGAGCCCCTGTGTGTATTTAACCTCCTTCTCAAACTGTCAATGCAAAATGCAGAAATGGAAAATGAGGGGTTTACTATCTCCTAGGCCCAGCAGTCACGGTCAGCTTGCCATTTCCCTCGCAATGTGATAGGCTCTGTTGAAAGTTGGTTGAAAAAAGTGCCAGGGAGAAGGCATTTTGAACTAGAGAGTTTTTTCTCTTTTGCAGTCTGCAGACAGAAGCTGCGGTGAGGATCAGTGCTCCACCTCTCCCACCTTGTCCCCAGCCGTAGATACAATTTCCTGCCACATTTCAATAGCAAATATATAACGGGCACCTACTGTGTACCAGGCTCTGGTGATGTCACGGTGGGCACTCCTGAGGGACTCTCCACCCTCACACTTCCTGGCCAGAATCTCCCCAGAGGTTCAGCCTCTGTGTTGTATGATCCGTTTGTTAGATATCAGCAAATGGGGGTGGGGGCTAATTTCAATGAAGTATATTTTTATCCATAAAAGGTGTATGTGTTGGCTTGCTGGGTTCATATAGATTAGGGGGAGGAATCACCATATCTGGCTTCCCATTGCAGGCCTGAGTGATTTAATCAAGTCATCAAACACTCCCAAGCCTCAGATTTTCGTCTGTACATGAAAAGTTTGGAGCCAGCCATACTCTGAGGTGTTTTTTCAGCTGACATGCTATACTTCCATGATCAGAAGACTGTTAATCCAAGGTTTGGCTCTTTTATGCTTTTTTAATCTCTCAAAAAGAAAAAGAAAAGGAAAAAGAATTACTGTTTTATTTTTCTGACTAATCTGTTCTTAGCATAATAGAGCAACAGAAGTCTTATCCAAGTACATTTTAGTTATTTAGTTTTATCATTGAAAGGAAACCATTCTTTAATAGTATATGTAACAAAACACATAATTTTCTAACCCGAACGAAAAATTGGTTCTATGGAGAATAGGACAAACCACCCCAAGGATACTCAGCATGACCATCATTAGTAGGACCAACGAGGCATAAAAAGTCCTAAAATGATAATTGCACTGTAATGAAATAACGTTGCAGCTTCAAGAACTGTAAAGTTTAAAGCAGTTCAACTTTGGAAATTGTATATAAAAGGACAGCGTGCAGACACAGAAAATCAAAATCACAGGTAAGAAGCAACCTAGAAATGATTATCCCCGGGACAAAATTGCGCCCAAACCTCCTCCAGTAGGTAATTTTAAAAAGAACATTGTTTACAAGTCCTTTGCAGTGTAAAAACAGATAAAAGCAGGTACAGTTCTTTCTACCCAGTGACTTGAACCGTCCCCCTGGAGCGTCATTTTCGGCTTTCGGTTTGGTGAACCGGAGAGCGCGTGTGGTCTGTCGCCCCTTTTCCTGGCACTCAGAATGTGGCTGCGGCGGAGGCGCCCCTGCTCAGCGCTGCCGGCAGCATCACCACCGGCGGGGGGTGGTCCCACCCTCGTCCACCGCAGCCTCCCGGTCCAGGTCGCAGCGGAGCGACGAGTGGCCAGTAAGGAGTGAGGATGGAGCGGGTGGACGGGGCGACCGGTGGGGAGGACGGCAGGCGCTGGGCGGGCGCGGTGGGTGCACAG
>NW_007727601.1:279727-318377 GCF_000696425.1 Galeopterus variegatus | reverse complement strand
CCCGCGCCACCGGAGCAGCAGCGGCGCCGCGCTCGGCCCGCGGCCGCAGCACCAGGTAGGGCCCCCGCGCCAACGGCCCGGGAGCGGGGTGGCTGCGAGGCGCCGGGACCCGGGGCGGAGAGGGACCCCCGGGCTCCCTTGGCTGTTCCAGGAAGGGGCGAGGGCCGCTGCGGGAAGCAGGGGCGAGACCGAAATCGAAAAGGGCGCGACCGGGAGCAAACTTTGGGGGACATTTCCCCGCCTTGGTTCCTGAGTGCCGGTCGCACAGGACGCTGGCGACCTTAGCCGGGGGTCGCCACCTCCTTACTTCTCCTTGTCTCCTCTCACCTGAACTCATGGGGCGGGGGTGGGAGGGGAGAAAGTGGAAAATGTTTGTGTTTTTGGCAAAAATGTCTAAGGAGACGGGTTTTCTGCAGATGGCAACCTGTCCACAGAGGAGAATACCCCGTTTTCGGGAATTTGCTAGAGTGGCAGACGGTGCTGCCGACACACACTTGTAAACAACACAGTGACTTCTGTTCATGGGCCTGGGGTAGGGCCAGGCGGGTCTTTGATAGATACCAAAAAAACCCCACAAAAATCTGGGTGCTCGATCCTGTAGCTGTAGTGAGGTCGTTTTCCAGCCTTGGGGTCACATGGTAACGAAACATAGTTTAAGTAAAATCTTAATTTTATTGGATTTTTAACAGTCACAATGATGAGTGTGAGAGTGACCGATGGGAAAGGCTTGGGCATTCCCTATGTGAGGGGAGGCCCACAGGTGGCTCAGCAGGGGGATTCTGGTCATTTCTGCAAGGAGAGTGCCACAGAGCCGCCTTGCCCCCTGGGCTGTCCTGCCACTCCACAGGCTGGATGCTGGACGTGGTGCTAATAAAAGGTTATTCAGCAATGGCACAAGCTGGCAAGGGGCGGTGGAGGTGGAGGGAAGAACGAGACTCGCTGCTCTCTCCCCGTCGGCGGGAACTTGGACCGTCTGTGGCTGGTGTGCAGGCCTTCAAGTCCCAGGTGTCCTCTCAGGGCACACACGAAGCCTGCCGAATTGTTTCTTAAACTGCCTACAGGATCTGAGGAGTCTGCCCGTGTGCTCTGTCAGCTCCTCTTTCTTTGTCCCTTTCTTTTGGCAAAGAGAATTCTAGAGCATTGGGGTTCGGGAGGATCCTTGAAAGAAACAAGAAGCCCAGAGGCTCCACTCAGGTGTTCATTTCCCCAGCATTCCTACCTAGAAGTCATGCCGCCAGCTGGTCCTTTCCTGGCTGGGGATATTTAATCGACAGCCTCTAAGGTTCTGGACCCCAACACCTCCCTGACCTTGTGAATCACCATCTTTATTTTTCCACTCACTTATCTTTGGTAACTGTTATAAAATGGCAGGCTTACTGCGGATGCTTCGTCTCTTTTAAAAATGCTGTGTCTAGTGGGAAGAAGGGTGACATTTGCTAATTTGGTTCCACATTACTTTTGAAGTTTATGCACAGCTGTTTAAAATCCCTCAGAGATCAGTGCCATTGTCTGATGCAGGTGTCTACTCCAGAAAGATCTTTGTTAGTCTCTTCTGCTGATTGCATGTACATATATTTAAAGACTCAGTGTAGGAAGATCTAAAACCTGCAAAGCCTCAGCTGCAAAACTCCTCCCAGTTAACGACTCAAGCTAAATTAGTTTTTGTTTTTTGTTTTCTCTCATAAACTTTTATTTCTGATTTCAAGAGTAACCTGTTTGGCATTAGCGGCTTTTGTTTCGGTGTTCTGTGATCGTCTTCTATGCTTTTACAATGTAAACTTCCAGAGAAGACTCTGGTTGCCATCCGCTTTGACATGTTCATTTCCAACACAGTCGTGTGCCATGGTGGCTTATGATGGGAAGTAACTCTTGGGCAAGCTGCTGCCTCTGTTCAACCAGCTCCAAGTCCTACAACAGACTCCCTCACTGAGTCTGTGCCTAGCATATGCAGTGCACCTGCTGGAACTTTGATATCTTCTGCTGACTTGCTTCTCTTTTGAGTATTACAGGGACATTGCTCAATTATTCACACTTAGGCTCTTCTTAAAGATCCTTTCAACACTAATATTCTATTTCTCTTGTTCACACCAGGCATTGGAGAGCCCTGAAATAGCCTGTTTGTCTTTGATCATTTCTATAAAGTTTTCTCATTTCACTATAACACATTCTCTCTTTTCTGTGGAAAAGATTAAATTCTTCTGTATAATGAGTTAGACACTTTATCTAAAATTTCCTGTACTCTGAATCCAGGATTTTCTTTTGAGAGTGTGAGCTTAGAGTATAAGTCTGTTACTTCAGGGGTTCAGGAGTAAACCTCCACAGACAAATCTCCTTATAATGCAGCATTTTATTATAGTATGTTTGCCTTTCTTTAAATTAGGAATTAGAATTAATACTTCCTGTTTTTAATGCAATTAATGTTTAAGAATTACTGATTATGTTGTTTGCCCCTGAAAATGTTGCTGATACATTACTCTAATATGACAGTTCATTAACAAGAGTATATTTGATTTCAGGTGATTTCTGTTTTTGTAGGGTTCAATCTTTAATTTCTTTTTTTAAGTCATTTGCCCCAAATCATTAAAAATGCTAATATGTTATATGGTGAAAAATCCCTTATGTGTATGTGTGTGTGTGTGTGTGTGTGTGTGTGTGTGTGTGTGTATTTACCCCAAGTCAAACCTGCAATTAAAATTAGGGAAATTCGTCCTGTGGTGATAAACATAGCATTATACTCATTCTTTCTCTCTCTCCATTATTTTAAAACTTTAAGCATCTCATTTCTAAGCAGCAATGCATCTAGTTTAGCTTTTCCATACCCATTTTAGCTGTTAAGGCAGAAATCATGTGAAACTCATTAAAAAAAACATGGTGGTGAGCCAGAGATGTGAACTAAAAGGCATTTCCCTGCCATGATGGAAACATCTTTCATTATTTTAACCTGCCAAGCATTTACACACTGTCAAATTTCTATTGCTCTGTGATTGTAACATATTCTTGAGGCAAGATGAGAATCAGAGATTTCAGCATTTAGGATTAGCTCACCCAAGCCCAGAATCAGATTTCTAGCCTGGGATTAAATGAGCAGAAATTTAAAGCACTTCACTTTAGCAGCACATCCTTCTACAGGTTGTAGTAGGTCTGTGTTAGCTTTTGAATTAAGCTAATCATATTAATGATAATAATAACCAGAGCTAATAAAAGCAATAAATGGTTTTACAGAGTCATTATTATTTACAATTTATGTGCTGAATATTATACTCAGAATTTTATTTATATTTGACAAACATTACTACCTCACTTAATTCTCACAAAGCCTTTATAAATTTGATGTTATTATTATTCTCATTTTTCAGATAAGGAAACTGAGACCCAGGGGGATTAAGTCACTTGCTTAGATCTTGTAACTCGGAAGTGGCAGAGTCAGGTTCGCCTGACCATCACATATGTCTGACCATCACGCACTTGCTATAAAACGCGGTGCCAGATGACCTACCAATTAACTTTTTTTATTGTGGTAAAATACACATGACATAAAATGTACCATCTTAACCATTTTAAGTGTACAGTTCAGTGGCATAAAGTACGTTCACGTTATTGTGCAACCATCACCACCATCCATCCACAGAACTCCTTTTATCTTGTAAAACTGAAACTCTGTACCCATTAAGCATTGGCTCCACTTGACACCCCTTCCCCAGCTGCTGGCAACCCCCATTCTACTTTCTGTCTAAATCTGACTACACTAGCTGTCTCATGTAAGTGGAATCATCCAGTATCTGTCCTTTTGTGACTGGCTTATTTCGCTTAGCAGAATGTCCTCAAGCTTCAACCATGTTGTAGCAGGTGACAGGATTTCCTCATTTTTAAAGCTGAATAGTATTTTGTTGTGTGTATGCATCACATTTTGCATATTCATCCATCTGCCAGTGGTCACAGGGGCTGCTTCCATCATTTGACTACTGGAGACAGTGCCGCTATGAAGAGGGGTGTGCAGATATCTCTTCAAGACCCTGCTTTCAGTTCTTTTAGATATATACCCAGAAATGGGTATGCTGGGTTATATGATAGTTCTGTGTTTATTTATTTTGCTTTTTTGAGGAACCTCCTAAGTGTTTTCCACAGTGGCCACACCACTTTACAATTCTCACCGTCAGTGCACGAGGGTTCCAGTTACCCAACATTCTCACCAACACTTGTTACTTCCTGTCTTTTTGATAGTAGCCATCCTAGTAGGTGTGAGGTGTTAATCAATTAACTTCTTATAGATCGTCTGATGCCCCATGTCAGGGATCTATGGGCTGATGCTACTCCTGAATTCATTGTTTTCATTCCTGTCTCACCCTTTGCTTATACAGTCATCGTCCTTTGATGTCTGTGGGGATTTGTTCCAAAAGCCCCCTCAGTTATCAGACTCCAAGGACATTCAGTTCTCTTATATAAAATGATGTGGTATTTGCATATATCCCATGCACATCCTCCCATATACTTTAAATTATCTCTAAATTACTCATAATACCTAAAACCATGTAAATGCTATGTAAACAGTTGTTACACTGTATTGTTTTTGTTAATTGTATTGTTTTTATTGTTGTATCATTATTTTTTCTTTTTAAAATATTTTTGGTCTGCCATTGGTTGATGTAGAACCCGTGGATACAGAGGGCCAACTCTGTAACTTTTTCTAATACGAAATTATTGGAGGAACTACTACTTACACAGCCCCTGAATGACTAAGAAAACCATGCCCAGGAGAGTCCCGATAGGTAGAATTGTTCCTACCTCCACGGAGGACACTATAATGCAGAATCAAAGAGTTTCTGATAATAGAGTGAGCATGGCATCAATGTTAGTCACTTTAAATGAGTGGGACAGATGCTTCACAGAGTTTAGTTGCAGGTTTATCTTTTGCAGGTGATCAGAATAGGACAGATTCCCAGGACAATGGAGAGAATGAAGGGTGGCTGCTATTGAATCCACCTGGCTTTGGTTGTGAGCCTCAGACCCAGACGCTGTGCTATACAGCCCGCAGGGAGATGCAGCCAAGTAAAAGGGAGATGGTAACGAAGTGTGAGGCTTTCACGTGGCATTTATATTATTATGTATCAATTTATAGTGTTATGCAACTCTATGATATATTTGTTTCCTTCCTGTCTCTTTCCTCCCCTGGTGTTCAAACTCCATGAGGGCTGGTATTGCATTCCTAGCCATGTCCCCAGCTGCTACAGCAGGGCTGGGCACATACCAGCACTAAATGAATATGTGCAGAGTGATTGTGTAAATGTTTCAAAAGGTGGAATACACGGTGCCATGGGAACACTTGGACTTACAGAATCTGAGAAGATGTCTCAGAGCCAGCAGGGTGGGCTCAGCTGTGACCTGAAGCACCTCAGGATGTTTTCCAGGAGGTGGGAACAGAATTTGTAGAACAGTCTGATGGTACCTGAACATGACCCCCTAGAAGAGTGTGGCCTGAGCCCAGCAGGTGAGTGGAAGTGAGCAGTGTAAACCTAGAAGCTTCAGTTTAAATCTCTGCTCTGCTCACTAACTTGCCACATGATCTAATCAATCAATTAACTTCTCAAAGCCTCATTCTCCCCATTTGTAAAATGAAGAAAATAATGGTCTTCAATAGGAGTGATGTTGCGAGAAACGGTGCATGTGTCAGTGTGAGTGTGTTATTTTGGAGTGAGGCTGGAAGCCAGATCACTGGGGCCTGATAAGCAGGTTAATCATACAGTTTACCCTTCAGATTGGGACACTTTTGAGAGTAGAAGGGGACATTCTTAATAACTTAACTGGGATAATAGGTATAAACTCAGATTGTCCTGGGCAAACTGCTCTGTAGGGTCACCTTACTTTTAAGTCATATGAAGGAGTTTGATTCTTTCCCAAGAACAGGAGGAACTCTTCGATAGTTTCTGTACCAATGGAACAAGCTCTATTCAAGCATCTCCAGCATGTTAGAGAGTCTTGGCATTCTGTACACTCTTTGTAGCTGATGATAGAAAAGAGAGTTACTTTTCACATTTCTAAGGAGGATGCAATAGTTCTGACTATAGAATATCTCAGTGCAAGGAACATAATTTTACATGCACGGACATTTTTAATGTGCCGATACAACTAGTAACTGTTTTCCACTGATTTCCTTTCACTTCATGTTTCCAAGGTGTGTTGGCACTAGATCAAGCAAGTGGGTTTAGCCTAAGAGGGCAGAATCCACATTCTCTCTTATTCTTCATTGCATTTCTGGCATCTAGCACTGTACCTGACACACAGGGTGTGCTCGATAAGTATTAGTGCAGTAAATAAATATGCCATAAATTGTAGAACATGTGAGACCTAAGGGACTGTGTGCTGAGTCTTAGAAGGAAAGAATCCCAATCTATTGACTTAAATGTCTACAAAAGCAGAATCATTATCATCCTGGAAGTTTTTGCCTGTGGGCCTCTGGAATTATCTAGATAAATTCTACTAAAAATCAGAGCTGGAGGAGATGGGAAATGTTTAAAAATTCTGAAAGGCAATTTGCAAGAAGAAGATTCCATACCCCCAATCTGTGATGTGATTTTCTTTCTCTGTCACCCCATGGCATCTCACTTTGCTGACCATTATAATGTCAATAATAAAAAGGAAAAAAAAAAAGATTGAGCTAAGAAATATTCTACAATACCCTATATAAGCAAAAGGAGGAATCCATAGGTAAACATAAAATGTAGATATACTGCCAACCCAGAAGTTATTTTGATAAAGAGAAAATATTAAAGGGTAAAAGAGGTAATTTTTTTTTTTTTTTTTTGCAGCTGGCTGGAATGGGGACCTGAACCCTTGACCTTGTTGTTACAAGACTGTGCTCCATCCAACTGAGCTAACTGGCCAGTCCCCAAAGATTTAATTTAATTTAATTTAGTTTTTAAATTAAATTTTAAAACATCTTAAGGATTCTTCAGAGAAAAATCATAGTTATTTTAAAATTCGTTAAAGCAGGTGAGAGTAATAGAGATAAAAAGTAAAAGACCAAATTCAAGAATTAGGATAATAGAAGCAGACGAATAATAAAAGTAAAAGCATTCACACAAAAAAAAGTTTTCTTTTTAAGTAAAGAGTAGAAAACTAGTTAGGGGACTCACTTAAAGGTAGAATAACCAAAAACATAAATAAATAAATAAAAAGAGAGAGAGAGAAAATGAAACCAAAGGAAGAAAGTCATCTTTTAAAGAAGATTTAAAATAAATCCCAGCAATAATAAAATGGACACTAGTATAAGTTCCTAACAACAATTAACCCACAGCTAAAATAATGTCAAAACCAGTGTTTGAGTTTCTGGCTTGTACCACAAAAGGCCATGGTCACCTCTATGAGATATCAGAGTTTTCAGCTGGAAAACGCACTGGGACTCCTTTATGACATTTCCCTCCTGGGTCACATAAGGGCAAGCAAAAGATTCCTACTCATTTTTGCCTGCAGAATAAGGGTGACCCTTCTTACTGTGTAAGACTCGGTGTCTTCTGCATCCCAGCCCTAATGGCATAAAGTGAACGAATCAAATTAGGGGATCTTTAGAATTCCTGATCCTTTGCAGCTGTTTTGGGGGGATCCTTTTGGTAGCTAAGCATTCCATCCAGAACAGGGTTTCATCTGGGCAGAGAAATGGGTAAATTTCAAAGACCCTGGGCTGTAGTTAATCTGTCCCATCATATTCACTGGTGAGTAGCCTGTACAGATTAGAGAATGTAACCCTTAGTGGTACCTGTCACCCTTACCCAATAAACTGAAGTACAGTCACCCAAACACGAAAATCATTCAACTACAATTAGTGTTGATTTTGGAAATTAAAATCTAATACCACCACCATCCCAACAACAGAATATTGTTCCTTCTACTGTTGGTAGTGATGGTAACACGAGGAATGTTATAATAACCAAGTTTCTTCAGAAAAGGCAACCTGATTTCCTCAATGGGCTTTGCTTCTGGAAGATAAGTTAATGGTGAAAAATAGACAAATGAGATCTTCTTTCCTCTAAGAATGTGAACTGCTTTAATTCTTCAGCATTAGTCATTCAAAAGAAAAATAAAAGGCATACATTTATTTAGGACATATTCAGGCTGTACAGAGCGGTAATATTAACAGTAGCCATAAATAAACTCTTTCATAAGAACTTGAGTTACTCTACCCCTTAAATACAACTGAGCCACTCATAGATAATTTTATGAAAAAACCTTTTAATGTTGATGAAAATAATTCAGTGATAAATAACTTGCATAATTCCAAGTTCTGAAGCAGAGACAGCTTAAGTATTTGCCAAAGGCACAGCAAAAGGTCCTCTAACCTTTCTCCCTTAATTTCAATAAAAAGAAGGATTTTACCACTGGGATTCTTTCCTAATTCCTGGGCATTGAGATTTGTTAATATTTATAGTACACTTGAGATCTGTGACTAAAAGCCCTTTAGGAGAGTAAAGCATCTGAACAGGAGGAAAAGACTTTTTGTTACTTATTAAAATAAAATAAATGCAACTCATTTCATGGAAAAAAAGCTAATATTGCTAAGCATAAATTAGCACATCATCTTAGAAGTTAACGAACATACATTAGCAATTTCCCATAGTTGGAGCTGGCAGAGAGAAATGTCAACATATAAAATTATATTTGAATTTTATTATTTCAACAGAAAGGAAAGGAGGAAAGCAAACCCCTTTTCTTTATAGAACAGACTTGAAGTGTTCAAAACAGCAAGAATATATGTTTATTGAAATATATAAAACCAATTTTCTCCTGGAAAAAAATTGTAGATAATTTTCTCATGGAAAACTACGAGTAGTCTAGACCTCTGGGTCTAAACATCTTGACCTAGAGAGAGATCACGCTACTTATTCAAGTACTGGTTAATCTCAAGACACTCAGCAATCCAGCTAAGAAGGCAAATTATAAAGAATCATCATTCTGCAGGTTCAAAAAGTGAAACACACATTTGTTTGGATGTTTGTCTTAAAACTACCCATTGGAAAATTCAAACTGAATTCCAGGGAATTTTAATCCATGCGCCACATTTTCTTAGTCTTTTGCAAGATAGAATCAGAGGATTACATTTTCTAAGAACCCCTTTTTAAAAAGCTTAAGCCTTAATCAGTTAAGTGTGACATGGGCCTGAAATGGGATTTGGTAACAAGTGATTAAGGGAAGTCCAAGTTGATATATATTGGCAGTGGACCGATGTCATTGCCCTGAAATTGTCAGGGGTGCATTTTATTGTTTGACGTATTTATTTGATTCAGGGTATTGCTTTGGGTATCAATCTCTGTGAAGCAAACTGCCTCCAAACTCAGTAGCTCAAAAAAACCTCATTTAGTTTGTGCATGATTCTGTGGGTCAGGAATTCGGGCTATTTCTGGCGTGGTGGTTCTGTTCCTTATAGTGTTCCCTGGGTCTCTCATGAGGTTGCAGCCAGATCTGATATGGCCCGTTGGTGGGCAGGGCTAGAAGATTGGGACCACCCAAGCGCTCCCTCTTTTTCTCTCCATGGAGCTACCTTGGACTTCTTTTCATGGTGGTTCTATCCTATGGGTGAGGCTTAGGAACACACAAAGCAAAAGCTCAAATCTCTACAGCATTGCTTGTCCCACAGGCCAGGCAAGATCAAAGAGAGGTGCAGCAGAGGGTATCCCTAGACTGGGCGTGGCCGAGTGGCTTTGCAGAAGCGTGGGTCGGAAGGGATGGGCTGGTGCATTCATCTTTGGAAACACTATCTAGCACAAATATTGAGGCTATTGGTATGATCGCATTTCGGAAAGATGACCTCATTTATTTTCTGATATCGAGCCTCTGGTCTCACACTTCATGCAGTTGACAGAAGGATCGTAATAAAACAAAAGTCCGATCACCACTTTCCACTTTAAAACTCTTTGGTTACTGCGTACCACCTGCAAAATAGAATCCAGGTGCTTTACAAGGCTTGCTGAGTCCTTTCCAATCTGTCCCCTGCCTGCCAGACTCATACCTCCCAAGCCCCCTGGTCCTTGAGCACCTGATACTTCCCCAAATGCCCCTGTGTTAGCACAGCTCCAAAGCAGATCACAGACTAGGAATGAACTTCTTCCCATTTGGATTGTCACTTTGGTAACCCCTGAGACGTCGCCTCCTCTGTGAAGGCTTCCTCCAGTCTGTCAGGCTTCCCTCCTCTGTGTGCCATGGCTCCCTGTACACGTGACATCTCAGCCACAATAACTCTCCTGCACTCCCTCCTGACTACACCGTGGGATCCCTGAGCGCAGGCTCTGCATCTGTCTCTCCAGTATAGACCTGGCCTTTAGCAGAGAGTCCCACGCACAAGTGCTCAGTAAACATTTATTGAATGTCAGTTTAGTGTAAGCAAATGACAGAGTGATGGAGTGCCTGGGGGAAAGACCAGGAAACCCCAAACAGGAAGAAAGAGGGTGCAATGACCTGAGTCATAGCCGTGGAGAGTCAGCACTCGGGCGGAGCTGCAGCAATGGGCCCCGGGCTGCAGAAGTGGAGAGTGCGAATGCTCTAGATAAATGAAAGATGTGAAACCGGGACGCAGAGTAAAACAGAAAATCCCATTCAGTGTAGGAGAAACCAAGGCATGTGTCACGGTTAAGGGTTTAGAGAGAAGCACCGAGAAGACAGGATACCTAACATCAGAACGGCCACAGAGATGTGCAGGCAGCACCCTAGCAGCAGGGCCTCCTGACCTGGAATCCAAAGGATCCAAATGAGCTGAAGCTCACACCTCCTCCAGACACCAGGTGGTGGTGCTCTGCAGGTGACCTCACTGTCACCTGGAGAGGAGAGAAGTTGGACAAAGCAAAGTCACTGCTTCTGGGAAGAACTGTGGGGCTCTCACTCCAAGATCTGAGGTGTCACTGATTCCACCTGACTGGATATCTTTACTCTTGAGCCAAACTGATTGCATAACTACTTTTTTTATTTTTTAATTAAATTTTATTTATTTTTTTGAACTGTAGTTGATTATACATATTTGTGGGGTACAGTACATGGTACAATACCTGTGTACAATGTGTGATGATCAAATCAGGATAATTAGCATGTTCATCATTACCAAAATAATCATTCCTTTGTGTTGAGAACATTCGACCTCCTCTCTTCTAGTCATTTGATAACATGCAGTAAATTGTTATTGATTATGGGATAACTTTAAAGTGAAGCTATATGTGTGCATGTGCTTGACCCTAGCTGGCAGGATATTTAGGGATATTGTGTTACTGGAGAACCAGAAAGCAGGAAGTAAGGTGGCTTCCAGCCAACCAAGGAAGACCCACCTTGAAAAAATGCATATCCTTCTTTTGACAGGAAGTAATCATTATGAGAAAATATTTTTCTGCTAAATATTGGAAGAAAACATGATCGTCGTTCTTTTGACTCTGAGTATGTAATGCTTATAACTAACATATATTAAGCTTTTTCTGTCTGCGGGAACTGTCCTCATCATTTTAGATCCATTAACCCATTTAATCTTTACAGCAACCTTTGAGATAGGTCCTATTATTATCCTCATTTTCCAGACGAGAAAACTGAGGTTAAATAGGTTATTCAAAGTCACAGAGCTGCTAAAAGTCAGAGCTGGAATTTGAGCACAGGCAGTCTGATGTCCTGCCTATGTTCTTACACTCTACTTGACTAAACCTGAATTTAGCAATATGCTGTATCCACTGACTCATTTGCAAAACTACCTGACATTGTTATTAATTCTGAGAAGTGAATTTTGAGACTTCCTTCTCTCTTTATATCTCAATCACTATTTGGGGCTTATTTCCTTGTTTTGCTGCCCAATCTTTTACTCATTTTGGAAGCAAAAAACACTCGCTCTGGTTCAGCTTCCTCATCAGGCTCTGCTTAGATCGAGGCTGGTTTTCTGGATCCTTCTCCAGGCATTCTCCTCTGCATCCTGGGGGGCTGGTTTGCTCAAGCATCTGAAAATCCCTGCAGGTGGGTAGATGTACTTAGAATAGGCTGAAAAACTGTACAGAACTCCCCAAGTGTTTGTATTTTCAGGGAAAACTTGTGAGGGAGAGAGAAGGCTCCCATGGTGGTTTGGTTTGGGTCCCAGCAGTCACTGGATCATTTATAATTTTCTCCAGCAGCGCAGTCGCACTGGCGAGGCCCACAGACAAGGTTCCTTCTTTCTTTTTTAACCTTGAGTATCCGCCTCGATCCCTACTACTTTCCTGTCCTGCCTTTTTCCTTTCCAATATATGCAGATACCAGATTCATTGCTGTATGTATCCTCTTTCCACCAGCTATATTTTAAACCTAGAATGCTGTAGGTAAAAATATGTATTTTAAGTAAACTTAGAAAATATATTATAGAATTCCAATCCATTCTTCCGGACTTTTATTCATCTCAATTCTTAAACTCTCCTTAACCCTTCCTTGAACTTTCTCTTTTTCTTTCTTCTTCTTTCCTCATCTCTTTCATGTCTTTAACGCTATATTTAATAATGCACTGAACAGATTAAAAGTGGCAGATTCTGTCATATCCACACACACATGCATGTATACTGACTGCTGTAACTTGCAAAGAGCTGTTAAGAAGAAAGTTCGCTTAATTAAAAATGAGTGAGAAACATGGCCAGATTAACATTCTTAAGTAATAACTTTGACGTTGGAACTTCATCTATATGGAGCTGTTCCGGAAATTAAAAAAATAATACATTCTTCTATACTGTGAGATATACTTAAATTACTTTTCAGCATATGCCTGATATAACTTTTTAATCTGCTTTTTAGCCAGTATGTCTTCATATATCTATGAATCAATAATAAATTCACATCAAGCGTCCCATCCTTTCTATACCTATTGTTTATTATTATTTTACAGGTTTCTGAGGCACAGATTCCAAAAAGTTCAGAAAAATACCCTTGTTCCAGAAGACATTTCTTTTTTGTCATTAATTTCAAAAGAATGATTTTTGAAAGCTCAAGAAATTTGTACTCTACTGTTTTTGGTTGCTTTCCAAAGTAAAATTAAGAATACAATGGATTCTTCATATTTGGGCAAATAGACAATGTACAAAAGCTGAGCAATTCACTGAATATAAATATTAGCCCTGAAAACGAATAAATAGAAAAATTAGAATAACCAGCAAGGTACAGGACTCCCGTGATACCCTGTCTCAGAGGCAGAAACACGGTATTCACATTTTGTATGGCTTCCACATTAACCTCATTCCATAATGTGCAGCCTCTCTGCTGCCAACGTTTTTACAGGATTAATAGATTCAGTCACAGAGGAAGAAAAAACACTGTGGAAAACCAGAACACGACAGAGGCATTTTTTTTCTTGGAGTAGACCTCCCAACAAACAAATCAGGGGTGTCTTTAGAATGCCACTGTCCACCTGATCTCAAAATATGCCACAAAGTTCTCACTTTATTCTAGTACCTGACATTCTGCCAGCTAGGAATTTAAGGAACACAGATCCTCTTAAAAGTGCAAGTACTGTTGAGATTTCCTTCACATGTTAGAGTGGCTTAATCAGTAACAAAGAGAAAATGGGAATGTTTATGGAGGGGTGAAGGCTGGGTTTTATTCGGTCAGCAAGTGTTTATTGATCCAGTGCCTATAATATGGCAGGCATTGTTCTGGGTGTTGGGAACACAGAAGAGGGACAAGATACTGGCCACATAAAGCTGGTATCCTTTGAAGGAGAAAGACAGTAACAGAGTAAACAGTAGACAACGAACATAATGTTAGGTAATGGCAAGTGCTAGGAAGTAAAAGAAAAAAAAAATAACAGGGTGAAGAACTAAAGAAAATTTCTGGAATCTGGCCCGCTTTTCGATTACTAAACCCTCTCTTTTTACGGAGAATGAGGGAGAGAAAAATATCTTGTTATGGGATGAGTGGGCACTCAGCTCCTGACAGAGGCTTGCCAGATCTTGTTACCAAACTCAAGACTGGCTGCCTGCCCCCTTTCAAAAGCAAGCCACTGAAAAGTCGAATTGTTGGTGAAATGGAAGCCAGCTTTTATTCAGGAATACCGGTGACCTGAGGAGAGATGTTGGGCTAGCCCATCTCTCTCGTAAACCTGTAGGAGAATGGCCAGGCTAAAGCCACCTCAGAGAATGGGATGAGGGAGTGGAATGTGGGAAATGAAAAGCAGGAGGGAGGGGGATGTGAGCTGTGGGGGCTCTGTGCAAGGAGCCAGGTGCAAGGTCTCGCCAAGGCTCCGTCTGGTTTCTGCTCCCGTCCTTGCTGTTATCTCAGGGTCCTGCTGGAGTGCTGGAATCAGCACAGCTTTACTGATGTCTTCCTTGGTTTTTCAGCATCTGGATAGGACGTGTCTTGTGGCAAGTTTGAAGCTTCAGGTTGGCTGGAAAACAACTTTATGTTTATGTAAATAATGTCACCTTCCCCTGTAACCACGGTTCAAAGAATAAAAAAACCTGGGTCCTTTTAAAATCTTTTAGAGCCCATGTGGTTTTAAGTCCCAACATGTCTTTAGTCTTGCTCATTCCAACAATATGATATGTGCTCATTGCCAAAAAATCATGGTTAAAAAAATAAAGTGAGGGGAGGTTGCAGATGAGCAGTCAGGTGATACAGAAAAGGCCTGTTCTTCTTTGACTGGACCCAAACGATGTATAACTCTTGTTTTCTTCATGGGGCATTTTCTACCACTGTGCTCCTTTGCGAGTACACGGCTGGCACTTACGTGGTTAATGGATATTTGTTCCTAAGTGAATATATATATAAGGAGTCTGACTGTTATAATTCTTATTCACAATGAGAATCTATAGCTTTCATTTGTAATCCTCAACTTCGTATTGCCTATTATTGCTGAAATGTTAGCAGGGAGGCAGATGAGTAGAAGGAAGCCAAGATCAGATGAATTCATTCCCGCTCATGTGCTTCGGGCCAAAAATCCATTGCTTCCTGTCCTCCCTTTAACCACTACACATGTCACCTCTGTAGGGACATGCCTCCTTGTGCATGAGTGTGCAGTTGGTACTTTCTAAATGGCTCACTGGAAAAGGAATAGCCTTAGATAATTCGTAAATGATTTTTTATTCCCTTTTTCTTACACACTAATGATAAAAATTGTCTCCGAGAATTTCCCCCCAATCTTCATAACACAGAGATTAAAAACAGTAAGATATGGAATTAGACCCTTCAACATCAACCTTAAAATTTTGTTTCTTTTCCTGCATCAAGGTGACCACATCATCACAAATTGCAAGGGGCATAGTTCAATAGATGACAATATTCCAGCAAGTGGTGATTCCCCTAAAAACCTGATGCCCCAAGAGCTCTATGGAGTAACTCTGCCAGCTTCTACAACCAAAGCGATTCCTCAGATCATCATATGACACCCATGATGTTTGCTTGCTAAACTGTCAGCTTAAGTTATTTACCCTGTATCTTTGATCTCAGTTTTCTGGTTGTATTTTATCTAAGTCATCTTTACTTTAGTTGAGCTAAAGCTGTGGTTTTGCGAATTAAATCTGTTGTGGGTTTCTGCATATATCTCCTCCATGTATTTACTAAGCTTTTTTTTTTTTTTTAGCTAGTATTGTAAGTCTGTTTTCATCTTTACTTTTGTATGACAGAGGATTTGTTTTGCTTAAAGTTCTTTTAAACAAACTGAAGGCTATTTAGAAGAACAAGTTTTAAGAAACCAAAACATTTTTTTTAAAATGCCTTGTTTAATACTTGTCTTTGGCTACCCTTGAATCCCCTTAATGTTTTGACATTTGCACCTAATGAAGAGATCATGTGGCTCACAAATCTGGATTTTGTCCTTGAAGCAAAGAGAATCTGCCTCATGTTTTTAAACAAGGAAGAGGTTTTTAGAAAGAGCTTATATGGCTAATGTGGAAGGGGAATAGGCAGCAGGAAAAAGCGAGGGGTGGATACCAATGAAAAATCTATTGCAATAGTCTGCAATGATCTAGAGAAAATATCTGAAGTTCTCAAGCTAAGAGACTGACAAGTAGTGATCAAAGACAACAGAAATAGCCAGATAAAATCCATGGGACTCGTACCACAGATGGATGAAGGCAATGAAAACAAAGGAGGACTCACAGTTGATTCCAATATTCCTAGCTTGGAAGACTCAGTAGATGATCATTGCATTGATCAAGACAGGAGAGAGAAGACAGACAGGCATTGAGGAGAAGGTAGAACTCACGTTCACTCTGATGAGTTTGAGGTGCTGACGGAACACCACCTGGAGAGGTTCAATACGTCATTGAAAATATGAGACTGAAGGAAGTGTGTATATCGTTCAAGAAAAATGTACTTTTAGGGGTGATCACAAACAAATCATTGAAGCCATCAAAATGGATGAGATTGGCTAGAAAGGTGGTGGGAAAGAAGAGTAACGTCAAAACCTAGATGTATTTTTTAATATTTAGATAAAGAAAGTGGAACCAACAGAGTAAATTGCAGAGTGGCCAAAGAGATGGAAGGACAGCAGGAGAGGAGAAGGGAGTTGGCAGTGCTGTGTGTAATATCCAGGATGAAGACCAAGAGTGAGCTGGCAGGCCTGGAAATGAGTGAGTCACCATGCCCTTTAGAGAGCAAGCTCAGCAGGGAGGCGGGCCATGGAGCCCAGTGCAGGGGACCAAGGAGTGAGTGGAGGTGAGGAAGTGAAGGCACTCGGGGAGCTTGCTAGGGAAGCAAAGGAGGGAGGCCGTGTCTGCAGGAGACGCAACGTCAGGACCTGTGGAGGGCTGGAAAGCAGGAGTGTGTTTGGAGGTAGACATGGGAGAGAGGCTGGGACCACAAGACTGACTCGGGGTGAAAGAAAAGATTAGCCCCGGGAGTATTGGCAGAGGTAGTATCATATGGCTCTTTAAAATTGACAAGCTCATCTTCCTAGGCTGGATAAGCAGAGCGATGGTTTTGGAGACTTAAGGAGAACACATGTGGAACAGCCTACTTAGGGAACAGGAATGAGCTGAAAAATAAAATTAAGATTGTTGGCAAACACAGTAATAAGTCAGATGCTTATGTTATTTGTTGCTTTATTTATTGTGTTAAAAACATACATAACAAAGAGTTTACCGTTTTAACCATTTTTAAGTGTACAATTCAGTGGCATTAATTAGATCCACAATGTTGTGCAATCACCACCACTATTTCCAGAACTTTCCCATCACCCCGAACAGAAGCTCTATACCCATTAAGCAGTACCTCCCTGTTCCCTCCTCCCCCGGCCCCTGGTAATCCTATCCTACTTTCTGTGTCTATGAATGTGCCTCTTCTAGGTAGCTCATATTATTTGTTGCTTTTAAAGTGTAATTCATAAAATAAGAAAAGGAAGGGATAACCGGAAGGTAATTATTCTTACTGTAATGTTCTATAGATGAAGAAGTCATTCTTAAATCGTATCCTCTTTTTTAATCCCCCATATGGTATTGACTTATGAAACATTGCTACAATGTTATAACATTGGTATGATGCATTACCTTAAAGTGATTCATATTAGCTGCAGCCTGTGAACCCCCCTATATTCTAATTTGAGTTTAGTATTTTATTTGTCATATACATACACAAGAATGACTGTCTTTTTTCCCTGTCCAGATGATAGCACAGAATTGTAGTTTTGTAAACATTTTTCTGTTTAACTAAATTGTAGTTTAGGTAAAAGCTTGCTTCATTCATTTGAATGTATGTTGCCTGAAATACAAGTTCCTAAAAAATAGCTTGTCTATGCATCATTTAGAAAGACAGGGTTTTACTATTAATATGCAAACAAACAACCACTCTGCTTTATGTCAGTTATCGGTGACATGAACCGATCCTTACTTCTGAAGAGCAGATTCAAATGAGTCACTATAGCAATAGGCTCAGTTATTTTTAATGGAAATGTTTTTTACTTTCTAATGAAAGTAAATTTCTTTTTTTTTTTTCCTTTTTGTCTTTTTTCATGACCGGCAACGGGATCGCAACCCTCGGTGTCACGCCCGCACTGCGCTCAACCAGTGAGCGGACCGGTCTCTATATGGGATCCGAACCCTCGGCGGGAGTGCCGCCACGCTCCCAAGCGCCGCACTCTACCAAGTGCGCCACTGGGCCAGCCCGAAAGTAAATTTCTAATAAGAGACTTATTGGAAGAAATGTCTGATATTGGGATCATCTACCTAACATAATTTCCATTTTCATTTTCTGTGGAACCCCAGAAAGAGGTGACAAAATTCCTGCAGTGGGGGAATGAGATGTGACTCCTCCTATGGCAGTGTATAGTGGATGTAGATTGCCAGATGCCTTCTGAAGTCAGAACTGTAGATAGAAATGTCAAAGCCACAGCATTTACCCACGCCCTGAAGCTAGCCACCACCCTCTAAATATTGCTGAACGAAGCTATTAAAAAAAGGAACTATTTTCATATTGTCTCACTTCCCCAAATGTATCTCCTCTCATCCAATTCCTACTGCCCTTGAGTTTCCACCTTTGGCCACATCTCTCTCCTGAAACTACTGCCATGGAGTTCTTGGTCTTTGGAATGACAGTTCCTTCAGTGACCTGTGCAGACTTCGGTACCAACGCACCTCTGTTGCTTTGTGTGAGTCATGTATCCTGAGGAAACTACAATCTTCTTGAAGATAGTATGTTTTAATTCATAGAATCATGAAACAGTACCATTTAACAGATAAGGCAATTGGACCCAGAGAGGTAAAGTAACTTGCCTAAGGTCACACAGCTGAATTCAGCAAATAGTTGAATGAGTCTCTCTTCCCTAGGATTATTACTTGAATGGGCTCTTGAAGAGTTTGTCCCCATGGCTTTCTACTTTTTGCTATTTTCATTACTAACTAGCAACTTTTTGTTCCAGAGACCTTTCTCCATACCAGATAAAATTCCTTATGGGTTAGTAATATTTTAATTTTTAAAATTATAATCACATTTCAGGTCTTGCTTCTTAGAGATAAATTTGATTGAAGTTTTAGGTGATTGGAAACAATTTAGTGAGACATTTACAGATTTTAAATTTTAGAGAGCAATTTGGCAATAACTACTACAGTTTTCGACATTGGCTCATATTAGGCATTCTGCCCTTCCAGAATATTCTCTACACCTGCCCAAATATTCCCCAGAGGAAGTCTGATGAATCCTGTTGTAAGACACTGTAAGATGCCCAGCCACATGCTGCGTTCTCCAAGATACAGTCAAGACCCAGCCTGGGCTACCTGGATTCCTCCTTCCCTGAGGACCAAGTCTGCTTATTTTGTGTACGACCTATTGTCCATTACTCATGTAATAATGCCTCAGAGGTATTTGATCATGCCCATTAGAACTTAAGCCACTGGAAGGCGGGGCCATAATAGTATCCTTTGCTTATACGTGACTGTTTCAGAGCTTTGTGTGCAGCTGGCTCACAGTAAGATGGATGGGTCTGCACATCTTTCAGGGGCAGCTGAGCTGAGTGCATTAAGAATTAGGTGTAAGGTCTTCCCTGCACCACTCTCATCTCCAGCATCTCCTGTGCTGTGCTCACCCTCCTTACACCATGCTCGAGCTTCCCTCCTCCAGCAGCCTCATCTCCCTGTCTCCCAGGGTCACTTCTACCCCAAGCCAGGATGGAGTGTCAGGTGAGGCGGTCCTTACTCCCTCCCCTGCTCCCACTGCCACCCATTTCACTGCCTTTGTTGTCTACTATTAATTGATACACAAGAAAGCCAGCGGGCAACAGAAATGAAGAGCATCAGCGCCTGTACAGCACCATGAGCAGGGCCTGGCAATTGACATGAGACACCTCTGAGCTCAGTTCCTCCCACTTCACTTACTGGCCCTGAGTCCTCACACGATTTACTTTAACCATTTCTGTTGTTATGGTGAAGTATACATCACATAAAACTTACCGTGTAAACCATTTGTAAGTGCACAGCTCAGTGGCATCAAGTACCTTCATGTTGTCATGCAACCATCGCCACCATCCACCTCCAGCACTTTTTCATCTTCCCAAACAGAAGCTCTGTGTTTAACTCCCCCATCCTCCTGTCCCCAAGCACCTGGTAACCAACATTCTGCTCTCTGTCCCTATCAATCTGACTACTCAAGGGACCTCATTTAAGTGCAGTCATACCATATTTGTCCCTTTGTGCCTGGCTTATTTCACTGAACAGAATGTCCTCAGAGTTCTTCCATGTTGTAACATGAGTCAGAATTTCCTTCCTTTTTAGGCCTGAATAATATTCTGCTTTAACCTTTTTAAGCCTCAGGTGCCTTCTCTGTAAAATGGGATCGGTAGCCCATTGTTCAAGGGCTGCTGGGAGGATTTAATGTTGCCAGCACAGCACTTTGAGCTGGGAGGGATGTGAATTTAGTTTCCATCTCTTCCCTTTCCAAATTACAGATTTCATGAGGACCAGTGGCAAGCAATGTGCCTTTCTCATTTCCACAGTTCCTGAGGTCACACATTAGTGAGTGCTCAGTAATTATTATTACATCTTACTGCACTGGAGAATCTCCTATTTAGGAAACTAGAGATCAGCTCCAGAGTTTCAGCATTAGAAGAGTAACCATCTGTTTCACGCTTCCCCACTGCCCCTTCCCCTATAGATCAATGACAGAAGGGAGATAACAGCAGGCCCCGTTGCTCAGGAAAAGTTGACACAATACATTGTGGGGCCAGCTCTCGAACAGCTTAGGTGACAGTGCAGGTCAAACAGTCACCGGATAAATTCAGTAACAAGGGAGGCCTAATGCACCAAACCAGTAAGTGCAGACCTAGTTTTCAGTTACCTTAATTTGTTACCATCCTGGGCCTAAGTCAATTAAAGTTCATCACTGTGCTGCTAATTATAGTATTGCTTTTTCATGTTAACTAAATGTTCTATGGTCGTAGTATTATTAGAATGGGCACATTTGCACTTCAGTTGACAGTGTCACTGGGTCATTAAAAAGGCAAGTCTGTCTGATGAAGAATCTCAAGTGATGTTGACTTTAGTGGAAATGTGGAGCCATCTGTGAACTCTCCAGGTTGAACATCAAGTGACAGGAATTAAACTCAAAACAGTGACTCTGTGACAAATAGTTTGACTTCTTTCAGGTTGATTTTCCCCATGGATAAAATTCCCATGAAAAAATTTACTTCTCATAATCTTTTGATTCTTCGAACATTGTTTTTCCCAAACCCCTCGCTGGAGAGCAACCTAGAAGATGGCAATTTTACCGTCGTTAGATCAGTGGTGTAATCAATTCGACATCACCTCAGGGAAATGGCAGCAGCGGCCTGCTTTGAAGCTGTATGTAAACGATCTGAAAAGGTACGACCATCGTAGCATTATGGGGTAGAGAACACTTCTCTCCTGCCCAGGACAGTGAGGGTTGGCTCAGTCTGCAGTTTTGAGTCCAGACGGTTTCCTGCGCAGAGTGCACGTAAACCAAGGCCCCTGCCATCTCAACCAGGAGAAATGCCCTTTAAGAATGAGTGACAGGACGTTGTGGAAAGAGTGCAGCAGAGTCCCAGGTTTCCTCAGGTTTCCGTTCCTGTGGGCGTCCCCTCCAGCCCAGTCAGATGAGCCATGCTCAGTGCATTTCTCTGGAGAAACAGCTCTCCAACTTTACAAACTGGCCCTGTTAGGAGGGAGTGTATTTGATCATCATCGATGACAGTGTTTTTAGTGTCTGGAGGTGTGTGTTTGCTTTTCTTATGTAACCACAAAATAGCGGTTAGTTTCTCTCTAATAGATAAGAGTGACAGAAGTTGGTGTTGGCTCAAAAATGATGTTTGAACTCTGATTCTGAGAATGAACCTGGTGAATTTAGTCATGACAGACATATTTCTGACTTCTTCCTCTCTCATCTTTTTGCCACCACCTCCTTTCCCCATTCGGTTGTTTTGGGTTTTGTTTTTTTCCTCTGTTCGGAGATGCAAAGGGACCAGATCAGGCTCAGCAGAAAGTGACAGGAAGCACGTGCCATGCTGCCAGGGCTGGGTATTTGCAGATGCCTGGGCTCCACCTGTGTGACGTTTTCTTCTTTTCTTTTTAAAAGTAAACACAGCAGGATGTGCGCTCACCAATTACTGAGCACACAGAAATACAGGAACTGCTGGGCTAACGTACCTGACTTCAAAGGACAGTGGAGAGAAGCCGCTGCCTCCTGCTACACATTAAGGGCCCTGCTCTCCCTGGGAGGCCTGCGATGGTGAGGCTGGCGAGGCTGGCAAGGCTCTCCCAAAATAGTGACTCCCAGCCCATGACTTTTCTTCGAGCCCCACAGAAGGAGTTCTGCACAGGGAGAGAACACACGGACAAAGGGGTTTCCTCTAGCTTTGTGGCCTTATGAACCCAAGCAGAAAAGAAACCATATTATTTTATATTATATTATATTATATTATATTATATTATATTATATTATATTATATTATATTATATTATATTATATTATATTATATTATATTATATTATATTATATTATATTATATTATATTATATTATATTATATTATATTATATTATATTATATTATATTATATTATATTATATTATATTATATTATATTATATTATATTATATTATATTATATTATATTATATTATATTATATTATATTATATTATATTATATTATATTATATTATATTATATTATATTATATTATATTATATTATATTATATTATATTATATTATATTATATTATATTATATTATATTATATTATATTATATTATATTATATTATATTATATTATATTATATTATATTATATTATATTATATTATATTATATTATATTATATTATATTATATTATATTATATTATATTATATTATATTATATTATATTATATTATATTATATTACACTACATTACATTATATTATATTATATCTTATCATATCATATATTATGTCAAGTTTACATGACAGAAATAATAAGAAAAGTGTGACCATGACTTTCCAACCTCTTATACCTCATGGACTATATGCTTTCCCAGCATATTCCTGGGACTACCTAAGGTATGATGTAGGTGGCCTTTATTGCCTCCATTGTTTTTAGATAAGGAATTTGAAGCACAAAGCAGACAAGTGACCTTGTGACATCAAATTCAAGGCTAAGAAGGTCTTCTGAAGTCCTAGCTTGTGCCCCTGTGTGCTGGCATCTCACATCTCAAAAT
Source organism: Galeopterus variegatus (assembly GCF_000696425.1). Taxonomy (NCBI): domain Eukaryota; kingdom Metazoa; phylum Chordata; class Mammalia; order Dermoptera; family Cynocephalidae; genus Galeopterus; species Galeopterus variegatus. The sequence goes on along the minus strand of NW_007727601.1, from coordinate 295,274 downwards.
GCTTGGTGACGAGCACCTGAAAGTCCAGCCTCTGAATGACACTCGAATTCTGCTCTTGTCTCAGAGTGAGAACTGCTAGCTCTAAAATTATAGATGCTATATTTCAGGGATTCAAATCTACATGGTTTCTATCAGTGCTGTTTGTTGTATTCATGCTTTATTACTTCCATGAAAATGCAAGTATTTTGAGGAAGAAATTCACATCCTCCCCAGCCCTTGCCTATAATCCGTGCTGATGAGTATTCATTGTGTGAATGTTCTTATTAAAGAGATCACTTATACGTTGTTCCTGTAACAGCAGGATTTGAGGACATTTTTCCACGATGGCACGTTTCTGTCTGCAAATGCATTAGCCTCAGCACAAGGCTGAGCCCAGCTACCACCCTGGCAAGTCACCACACGTCACACACTTAGTGTTGGGACTAAAATAGATGGGAGAAATTAATCTCTACTCCTTCATTTTATAGGCAAAGCAGCTGAGACCCACACAGGTTAAGTCACTTCCCCAAGTTTACCCAGTTCCTCATTATTTTGGTGTGGGAAAAACACAGAGCATAGTGATTTTCCCTGTGTGCTCTTACTCAATGAAAATCATCACAGAAGACTGACTTCTGACATCTGTGACAAAATGCGTGGGGATTTCTCTCCCCTGCAGTTCTCCAGAGGACATCAGCTGGGTATCCTCCAATTCAATTCCAACACTATCTACCTGGAGATAGTGTCAGATCCCACAGGTTGAGGGGGCAGTCTTGGGGAAGTCCAGGTCCAGGAACTTCTGAGTGACCAGCTACAAATCAGGATTCCCACAACTCTCTCCTTGGGTTTGATTAGTTTGAGCAATTAACAGAACTCAGGGAAGCATGCACTTAGACGTTTACCGGTTTATTACAAAGGATATTTGAAAGGATACAAAGAAACAACCACATGAAGAGATACATAGGACAAGGTCTGGAAGGGTCCCGAGTGCAGGAGCTTCTGTTCCGGTGGAGCTGGGGTGCACTGTCCTCCTGGCATGCGGATGAGTTCAGCTGTCCAGAAGCTCCCAAACCCAGGCCTCTTGGGGTTTTACGGAGGCTTCATTACATAGGTATGATTGATTAAATCATTGGACACTGGCGATCAACTTAACCTTCATCCCCTCTCCTCTCCCCGGATGTTGGTTTTTCCTGTGACTAGCCCCATCCTGAAGCTACGTAGGGGCCGCCAGCCACACCCATTAGGGTGGTGATAACCAAGAAAATGGAAAATAAGTGTTGGCGAGGTTGTGGAGAAATCGGAACCCTCATCACTGCGGAAAACAGTACGGTGGCTCCTCAAAAAGATAAACATAGAATTATCATTTTATCCAGCAATTCCACTCCTGGGTAAATACCCACATGAATTGAAAACAAGGACTCAGATATGTGTACAACAATGTTCATGATACTTGTACAACAAGGTTCATGACAGCATTATTCACAACAGCCAGAAAGGAGAAACAGCCCACATCAGCAACAGATGAACAAAGAAAATGTGGCATATCCATCCAATGGACTATTACTCATCCTTAAAAAAGACTGGAATTTTGATACGTGCTACAATGTGGACCAACTTTGAAGACACTGTGCTAAATGTCCAGACACAAAAAGACAAACATTGCATGATTGCATTTGCACAAAGTATCTAGAGTAGTCAAATTCGTTGAATAGTAGTAGAATAGCAGTCACCAGGGGCTGGGGAAGGAGGGAATGAGGAGTTAGTGTTTAATGGGCATAGAGTTTTAGTTTGTGGAGATGAAAAAGTTCTGGAGATGGATGATGGTGACAGCCGCACCACAATGTGAGTGTTCTTATGTCACGGAGCGGTGCACCTAAGAAAGATCACTATGATACATTTCATGTTATCTGTATTTTACAGTAATAAAATGTTATGAAATACGGATTAATTCTCCTGGCAACAACAACTGTTACAAAAAGCATTTTGACACTGTGTGTGTCCATGAAAGGTGATCATGACCAGGGATCTAGGAACTCTGACAAATAAAACTAAAGGATCTGGAGGTATTTACTGTCAAGAACATCAGGCCAAGAGCAGGCCCACATCCTCAGCCAGCTGGAAGGGTCTCCCTGCAGAGGGACTGCACTGATTCAACTTCCTCAGAGAAACCTCTGGGCTAGGACCAATGGGAGAAGTGACATCTGGGGAGGAGAAAAGAACCTTTAACCAAACATAACCATATTAAAAAAAAAAAAAAAAAGAGGGGAATGCCATAGCTAAATGTGCAACTGGGAATTCACAGTACTCTCAAGAGAGAACCTTTCTTCATGCAATCTGTGGCACACAATGCTGCACTGAAGGGTTATTCAGAGGGTCAGTATTTGTAAATTTAGAAAAAACAACATCCCCAGAGGTGTAGAAAAATAAGCATCCCCAGATGTGTAGGAAACAATCAATATCCTCAGAGTTTTAAAATATGTTACTCTCCAATTACATTTTGTAATTATCCTGATTTGAGCATCACGTATTGCACACAGGTATTGATATTCAACTCTGTACCCCATAGATATGTACCATCAACTATGTTACAATAAATAAATAAAATATGTAAATAAAATAAAATAAATAAAAAATATAATTTCAGAACTGATGTGTCCTGAAATTATAGTGAAACAAAATGTTAGGATCAACAGAAAGGTAAGTAGAGTGATTAAATTCACTAACAATTCTTCCCTCCTACTAGAGATCCATCCTTCAATACTTGTGTCACTTTCAATATTAAAAATAAACTGAAAATACTTCCCTTCTAGGTAGTTTGGAAGTAGGTAAAAGTCGACAGCCTAGAATCTGACTTTCCACCGAGTACGTGACTAGATGACCAGAGTGATCGTTCAGCCCTGCATCACCTTGGTGACATTGACATGTCATCACAGCTAAGCAAGGAAGGTCACCATTGTTTTAGTGCTGACCAGACGTTCTGAAGGAAGAAGGCAGCCTGGCAGGTGTATTGCTCTTAGAGAGCTGTTCCCCATGCCCTTCAAACCTACTCATGCCTGTGATAGATTTGAAACACAGATTTCGGCTTAACATTCCCCAGTGGAACAGCTGCTATAAAAGTCTCGTATCTTTCTGCTTAAAGGTCATTCCTGCTCAGAATGCCTCCAATCCAAAACCAGCCTGGCCTCCTTAGTTTACCGGAGGCTCCACAAGGTAATAACTGGAGTTGGGAATAGACAGGTCTCATGTCCATTTCCTTCAGACGATGCTGCCACCAAACTCCTCCACTTCCCAGCCCTCGTCCTGGCCACCCCAGTGGCTGGACAACCAGAACACAGCACAGAGCACAGCTCTGCACCTTAGAGTCACTGTCCCACTTCTGAGCCCAAGCAGCCAGGCAGGATGAGGGGAGTTTCAGCAGGTGGATTCTTGGGGAGCCTCAGTCCCATTCTCACTGCTCCTGGAGACAGAGAGTGAATTCTTCCCTTCATGCACATCCCTTCCCTTCCTCTTTTCCTTCCCGTTCCGCCTGAAGGCCAGATGTTCTATTTTTGTCACTTGCCTCTTATCCGCACTACTGGGGAGAAGATCTGAACTGCAGCGGCCTTGGAGGAGGAAGTGCAGGGAAGGGTGGCTGGTGGAAGAGGAACCAGAAAGAGCAGTATTCATCCTGCCCTCCCTAGACCTGAGTTTGCAAATATCAAAAGACAAGAGGTGTGGCTTCCTTATTGGGAGCAACCGAGGTGAAAGTGCCTTTTGAGACCCCTGTAGAGCATGGGATGAATAATACCTTTTAATCATCGTGTCTCTGCTGTGAGGACCAGCTGCAGAGAGCTCAGTGGGAAACCAAAGGTCTCTTGACAAAGACCTCAACATAACTCACTCAGTCAGATGTAATTAAAAATAATTACTTACAGAGCAGCACCCCGCACATGGGAGATCAAAGACCTGTGCGTGCTTTCAGAATAGACCCTGAGAAAGGAGGAGAAATTCGCAGCACGACACCTTCAGGGTAGCTCCCGTGGCACTTGGATTCCAGTTTCCACTGGGTGGTGACTAGCTGTGCCGCCCCGGGCAAAGGTCCTCACCTCTCTGAGCCGGTCTCCCCATCTGTAAAACAGGGACAAGAATATCAACTTGGATATGTCACAAGATTGCGGCATTAAAATGGAGAAATGCATGTGAAAGCAGTTTGAATAAAAGTCCGGTTTTGTGAGTCCTCATTCTCATTTGTTTTGCTAGAGGATAAACCTAGGTACAGATGAACAAAATCACTTATTGGCTTCAATTCTTTTAAGATGAAATTTTATTTTTAAAAACAAAAGTAAGAAAGAAAAAGGATCTCCAACCTCCCTACAGGCATTCAACAAATAACCAAGGAGGAGTGTGGAGGAGTAGTCAAAGCCTCTTTTCCTCGTCTCCTGCCAGCCACCACCCAATGCCACCAGCACGTCAGCCACCTGCCCACCTTTCTGTCCCTGATGCAGGCCCACCCTGTTCCAGGCCAGCTTGATCAGAGCTCACTCCACAGAGTCCATGGGTTGGGGGACTTTGAGAATTGGGCCAGAGAAGGGTATTTCTAAGATATTGTAGGTTTGGCTTTGTTTCCAGTAGGAAACGGTGGTACCTCCAGGGTTTAGCCTTTTTCTTCTGCAGCCCGAGAGCACGCACAGAGAGAGGAAATGCTCTATGCATTTCCTTCTGCCTTCTCTCCCAGGAGAAAACAAATTTGTATTTCACATTTTTAAACCTCAGGAAAACACTTGTGCCCGAGAGGTGGTTTAGGCTTGTTCGTGCTTTCAGCTGTGGACCTAGAAGTCTGATGCCCATTTGGTTACCACTATTTATTCTTCCCACCCCCCACCCTCTCCGCCCCCAGGAAAAGAAATGGGAGACTTGGTAGAGGAGCAGGAGGAGTGGGAGGGGGAGGGGAAGGAGGGAGAAGAGGACTTTTTAGAGCATAACAGTGAAATTGCCCCCAGGAAAAGAAATGGGAGACTTGGTAGAGGAGCAGGAGGAGTGGGAGGGGGAGGGGAGGAGCAGGAGGGAGAGGGGAAGGAGGGAGAAGAGGACTTTTTAGAGCATAACAGTGAAATCGTATTTTGCTATTAGGATAATTCTGTATCTTCCACAAATCTCTTTCAGTCTTATCTGTTTCTTACATAAGTCTTACGAGGTGTGGTATTCATTAGTCTATAGTTTTGGTTGCTGTCACAGGGCTCCAAAGTAATAGTGGCCTAAACAAGATAGCTGACTTCCCTTCCATGTCAGAGTCCAGGCTCAAGCAGTCGAGGGTACCGCCAAGGTCTTCATCAAGGTCATTGTCAAGGACATAGCCAAGGCAATTCAATACCACCACTTCTACCTTCCAGCCAGTGGCAAGGAGCTGGGCCCAGCCCGGAGGTGGCACCCCTCAGCAGGGCTGGCATTCACTGGCCACCTGCAGCTGCAGGGAATTTGAACCAGATCTGGGGATGGCTCAGTGCAGCGCAGGTGGGAGGTTGGGCCCTCAGCTGCCCAGACCTTCAGACACCTTTGTTGGGGCCCACCCGTTGCCCATACTACTTTTCTTCTCTTTATCTTCCTTGTGCCCACCTTCCTGGCCTCACTCCCTCACACCTGGTCCTCATTGCCACCCCTACCTGGACAGCCTGTGTTCACTGTCCATCATCTTCCCCTGCTTATCCTCTGCTGTCCACATTCCAAGTGGGCAAGAGGAGGCAGGCAGGGAGGCGGGGTCTGCAGGCTCATCTTCCTGCGTGTGCTCAGCTCCCGGACTCTTACCTGCTTCCCCAGGGGCTTTCCCCCCTTATTTTCATTACCCTTGAGCTATGGGAGCCCCAACAGGTGACCGAGAGCCCCACTACTCAGGAGGATGGAAGAGGGAGCTTTCATCAGCTGCCACAGCTGCCCTCGGGCCATGTTCCGAACACCCCAAAGGGGAGATTGGGAGGCATTTCCTAGTAAATCTACTGTCAATCCATTGTAGTTGGTTTCATAGTATCAGTTAGTACTTCGAGAAATGTACATATGTGTATTCAACATAATGGGTAATATTTCTATGACAAAATGTATCCCCTGATCTAAACAGACTACTTATTCGAGAAGTTGTGAGGTGTTGCTGTTTCCTAAATTTGGAATCCCCCATTACGAGGATTGGAGCAGTCTTAGAATCAGGAACTATGGTTTAGATATTTAGGTAACTTATTCGAGAAGTTGTGAGGTGTTGCTGTTTCCTAAATTTGGAATCCCCCATTACGAGGAATGGAGCAGTCTTAGAATCAGGAACTATGGTTTAGATATTTAGGTACCGCCCACAGTACTTTCCACACACAAAACTCCTGATAAATTGGTAAGATAAATGGAAGATTGACTTGTTAAATTACCAAATATTATCAAAGCTGGGAATCTGAGCGGGTGCCAGGCAATACCTGAGACCAGGTGAACAGAGGTCTTGCAGGGAAAAGGGACTAGGTTCAAAATCAGAGGACTAGGGCCATGTCACTTACACATTCTGTAGCCTTGAAGAAGTCTCTCCTGCAGGCATCCATTTCTTCCTTTGTTATAATGGGAACAATCCATCCTACTTCACCAAATCTTTAGGACTGAAAAATGAGTCAATATATGAAAAGTAGTGTTCCCTTTTTGTTATACAGAATTACTTTTAAAAAATTAGAATAGTACATCACTCCCAAATAACAACTTAAAATCACCTAAATTCCAATCCACCCAGAGATAATATCTTGATCTTTTTCCCACTAAAATTTTTTCATGTAAATTGGTATCTTTTTAAATGAGCACCTATTATATATATGAGAGAACTTCAAAAAGTTTGTAAATAAGCATGGAATTAAGGGAAAAATAAAAATATAAACTTTGTTTCTCAACGTAAGCTCCATCAAGTTCAAGACACTTTTGTTAAGTGGTGATACCAACCATTTAGTTCATCCCTAAAGAACTGAGGTTCCTTGGAATTGAACTATGTCAATGTAGTCTTTCTTTACATTATTAACTGAAGAAAAATGGGTGCCCTTTGAAGATTTCTAAGATTAGAAGACAAAAAGAAGTCAGAAGGAGCCATATCAGGACTTTAAGGTGGATTCCTAATGATTTTCCAGTGAAACTCTCATGAAACTGCCCTTGTTTGATGAGAGGAACGAGCAGGAGCATTGTCGTGGTGAAGGACACTCTGGTGAAGCTTTCCTGGGTATTTTTCTGCTATAGCTTTGGTTAACTTTCTCAAAACACTCTCACATTAAGCATATGTTATTATACTTTGAACCTCCAGAAAGTTAACAAGCAAAATGCCCTGAGCATCCCAAAACACTGTTGCCATGACCTTTGCTCTTGACTGGTCCAATTTTGTTTTGACTGGACCACTTCCACCTCTTGGTAGCCATGGCTTTGATTGTGTTTTGTCTTCAGGACCATACTGGTAAAGCCATGTTTCATCTCCTGTTACAACTCTTTGAAGAAATGATTCAGGATCTTGATCTCACTTGTTTGAAATTTCCATGGAAATCTCTGATCTTGTCTGCAGCTGATCTGGGCACAACCATTTTGGTTATCCATCAAGCAGAAAGTTTGATCAACTGTAATTTTTCAGTCAGAATTGTGTAAACTGAACCAACTGAGATGTCTATGATGTTGGCTGTTGTTTCTGCCGTTAATTGTTGGTCCTCTTCAATTAGGGCATGGACAAGATTAATTTTTGCTCACAAATTGATGTGGATGGTCTGCTGCTGCAGGTTTCATCATCAACATCATCTCATCCCTTCTTAAAACGAGTTATCCATTTGTAAACTGCTGATTTCTTTGTGACATTGTCCCTATAAACTTTTCATAAAGCATCAATGATTTCACCATTCTTCCACCCAAGCTTCACCATAAATTTGATGTTAGTTCTTGCTTCAATTTTAGCAGAATTCATGTCACTCTGATAGGGGCTTTTTTCACACTGATGTCTTATCCATCTTGGTGCCTCAACCAAGATCCTGTTCAAACATGTTTTAACAAGTTAGTACGAGTTCATTTTGAAGCGATAGGGGCTTTTTTCACACTGATGTCTTATCCATCTTGGTGCCTCAACCAAGATCCTGTTCCAACATGTTTTAACAAGTTAGTACGAGTTCATTTTGAAGCAAAAAAAAACCTTTGAAATCCATGCACAGTTTTTCCATAACACACATTTTCCCTGAAATTTTTGAAGACCCCTTGTACTACAGTTAGTACTCATATGTCTCTGTTGACAACTATGTTCTATAAATATCTATTTCAGTAAATATAATGTGCTGGATACAAAGTATTTCATTGTAGTTATAGGCCATAATATACTTTAACAAATTCTTATTTGGGGGCATTGAGACTGTTTCCAGTTTTACTATTATTAAACAATGTTGCAGTGGGCATCCTGGTATGTATATCTTCATACACTTGTCTTATTATTTTAAAGTCATTTAATATATACATCCTTCCATAAAAATTGTACAGGTCTCTTATCCAACTTCTTATGGCCAGATCTGTTTTACAATTCATACTTTATAAAAGTAATGAAGTTATAATACTGTATATTATAAAATATTCCCAATAAGTTATGTCTTGGGGAAGATTATTAATAGTTATATTGTATGGAATAAACAGACTATAAATAGTCTCACATCAGATTTTGCTACAAAGTTATTCTGCAACACCAAATACATTTCCCCCCCTGGTTTTAGAGCTTTTAGGGGTTTGGAATTGCAGAGAAGGGATTATGGACCTGGCTAATTTACATATCTTTTATTTCTACTGAAATGGACCTTTTTTCATGTTTTATTGGCCTTTTATAATTTTTCTTTTGTAAATTGCCAGCTTTTAGCCTTTGCCCATTTTTCAATCAGGGCATTTGTTCTTTTATTAATGTTCATGAGCTTTTCACATATTTTTCAAATATTTTGCCACATGTTTTATAAATATATCTCCCAGGTTTTTTTTATATAATTTGTTAACATTTAACACACCTAAGTTTTTATGTAAAATAGTATAGAAATGTTATCCTTTATGGGGTTTGTCTGTGGGACCATATTTGAGAAGTCTTTCCTAATTCCAAAAGAATATAATCATTAATCTACATTATCTAGTACTTTTAGTGGCTTAGGGGTTGTATTTCTGCATTACTGTCTTCAATTCATTTGAATTTTATTTTGATGTTCACTTGAATGAATATTTTAGCCAGTGGGTACAGTCCCATCTATTAAGCAACCTATCCCCTTCCCATTCACTTTAAATGTCATGTTTATTATGCACAAAACTTTGATGCCTATTTGGATCTGTTTCAGGACATTCTGTTTTGTTCTGATGATCTGTCCATCTCTTCTGTTGCCAGTAGCACACTACTTCCATTATGACATCTTTATTTTAATACCTATTATGGCTGGGCGGGAGGGAAAAATGAATAGACACAGCATTTCTAGGGCAGTGAAACTACTCTGTATGATACTGTAAGGATAGATACATGTCATTATGCGTTTGTTCAAACCCATAGAATGTCCAGCATCAAGAGTGCACCCTAATGTCAACTATGGACTTGGGGTGATCGTGATGTGTCAGTGTAGGTTCATTGACTGTAACAAAGGTCCCACTCTGGTGGGGGATGTTGACAGTGGGGAGACTGTGCATGTGGGGGGGCAGCGGGTATACAGGAACTCTCGGTACTTTCTGCTCAATTTTACTGTGAACCTAAAGCTGCTCTAAAAAATCAAAAGAACAAAACAAAAACTAGACATTGCTTCTGAAATCCTAGAGCTGACATGCAAGGAGGGGGATATAAAAAGGTAAATAGAAAATTAGAATACATTGCAATTTAGCAAGTTTTGTGACACAAAGACCATAAAACAGTGCTTTGCAAATTTGTGTTACTTGTGCTTCCTAATGAGAAGGGAATATGGGAAAGATAAAGAAACAGACTCCCCCAATCCTTTGTATTCCCTTCTCATGGTGGGACTAGAATTCATTAAATTTGAAGAAGTGACAAGAGATCGTGAGGAAGAGGAGACATTCTTGGGATTCTCAACCTCAGCACTACTGGCGTATTTGTTGTGGGGTGCTGGCCTGCGTCTTGTAGGTTGTTTAGCAGTATTTCTGGCCTCAACTTACTAGGACCAGTAGCACCTCCTGCCCCCATTTGTGACAACCAAAAATGTCTCTAGACATTGCCAAATACCCCTGGGGGCATCTCTCCCTGGCTGAGACTGACTGATTTAGAGCCACCTGAGCGCCAGGCGCTTTGCCAGATGCTGAGCAAAGGCAGATGAAGATGACACAGGCCTGGCCTTGGACAGTTTACGCTGGGGAAGCTTCTCTAACTCAGTGCAAGTCAGAGGTACCTGGAGCCCTGCCCCAGAGCATGGGCCTGGAGGTCGGCATTTCCAGATAGTTCTTGGTGATGCCATAGTGCTGATCCCCCAGGACCACACTTTGGGATCTGCTGAGCTAGCAGGTTCCATCCTGCGGAGAGGAGGGGTACAGAAGTTCTCTTCTCACAGAGGAAAATTCATTCATAGTATTTACATTCAGAAATTCAGCCCTAAACAGGCTACTCAATCCACAGTAAATCTGAAATGCCACAGAAGGAGAAGCAAGTAGAGAACTCCAAAAGCTTGGACAGTGACAACAGGTGGTCAGTTTTATCAATTAACTTTGGCTTCCTTCTGAATTAGCAGGCCAATGGTTAGTGAATGGGCTAGCATAGGAACCTAAAGATTTTTACAGTTTCCATGGATTCTAAGCTCCAAACATTTGCAAACAAGCTTCTGCAACCTACTCATTTGTAAGTTGGGGACATTTCTTTGTGAAACAACACAATGTGGGCAATTCACATAGACCTAAATGCACAACTCTGCCCAGACTGATCCCTGATCAATTTCTTTCCCTTCTCCTGGTCCCCTACCCTGTCCCTTTATTTTCAGCATCCTTCATGTGTTGGCAGTAAATCAGACCTCCACTGCCTGTCGTAGCTAGCAGAGGGAGGATTCTTCATGCTGTGTTATTCGGCACAAAACTGCTAGCTTGTGTAGGCATTGAACACTGCTATTTCCGCTGGGATGGTGATACTACTGAATACTGTATTTTCTTTGAAAAGCATCACACACCCTCAGGAGGAAGTGGGGGGTGGTGTTAGAGCAGCCTGTGAGGACATGCTTCTGCTACGGGAGCGACAGCTCACTCTGCCATTTCTTGTTCTGTCTCTGACACAAACTCCACGTTCACTGGCCACGTCACTCTGTTCACAGGATTATAAAGCAAGAAAGTGAAGCCCAGGCTCTCAAAGCCTCCTTTTCTGATCCCCATCCTGAGGTCCCACAGCTTATTTAGAAAAGAGACCTCGTCCCATCCACCTATCCAGCACAGTGCTTTCCAACATGGTAGGCAGATTTAGCAAATGCTTTTTGAGTAATGGCAAAAAATAAATACATGTGTCACTTCACACAGTAGTTTGGGGTTATGGGGGCCATGTCAGATGATCCATGGAGCAAGTAACCTTTATATTTTCATTAGGGAGAATTTCCAAGGGTATTTTAGAAAAGTCCTATGTCATCATAATAGCTACCTTTTCCACCAGACACTGTTACAAGCATTTTTCACGGATTAACTCATTTAATTCTCACAACATAGACATAGCCCCAGTCCTCCACAGACTCCTATGAAGGAGTTCTATTGTATTCTTCATTTTGGAGATATGGAAATGTAGTCTCAGAGAGATGAAGTCACTTGTCTGAGACTACCCAGGTGGTAAGTGATAGAGCTGGCTTTTCAACCGTGGCAATCTCATTTACAAACCTGTGAGCTCCTCTGTGTGTGGGCTCATTCCTGGGTCTCTCTGCCTCTTTGTATGCTGCCATGCGAGGGTCAGGGGATACAGAGCCCAGTGCCAGGAGCTTCAGATCCTCCTCCTCTGCAAGGAGCCCTTTGACCAGAGTGCCCTGGGCCCAACTTCAGGAGGTGCTTTTCCTCGCTGGGCACCTAACTGGCAGAAGGACAGCTACCCTCGTGCTCAGGAAAATTACAAAGCACCCAGCATCTGGGTTAGAGCTACTGGGTTGATAACATGGTAGAGTGAGAAGATGGTCTTTACAGAGTAAATTTTGACACAAGAAACAGAACCGTAAATTAAATTTGCTTTTTATATGAAGCAGTACCTTTATGCCCAGTGATTTCCCTAATTATAGTCAGAAAATGATGCCAAGCAGGCTGAAATCCTCTCAACTTTGTATGGCAAAGTTAGCTTTGTTCTAGTCTTTGGCCATAGAAATCTTTGCTGTGTCCCAATTGGCCATCTCTGGAGGCATGAATGGAGAGAGCTCGGAGCTGGAATAGCCTCCACTGATGAGAAACTCAGAAAATTACCCAGATAAGCAGTGGGAGCCTCACGTCCAAATGAGAACTTACGTTATTCCAGGAAACTTCGACTTCATTTCTATTACTCGCTTTTTATCCCTTCAAATTATAGCCATGGCGTAGAAGGATAGATCAGGAAACCACATATACTGACAAAAAGGAACATCACATTAGTACTCAAGATAATCAAGCAGAGGCTGTGGAAAAGCCTGTGCCTACAGTTATAATGTGTCCTTTGTTCGTAAGGACAGGTAGAGCAGACAGAAGCAGTCTAGAGGGAAATCGCCATGATTTTAGTTCCTCCCTGACCTAACCTTCCTAACAAGAAAGAATTGATTAGTTTGGGTGGAGACACTCAGCAACCAAGGCTGGAATCCAGGTTCTGTCACTTACTGGCTGTGTAAAGCTCTTTCCAAAGTTTTGTGAATTGCAGGGGATGCAGTAAATAATGCCTCTGGCCTGTGCCTGTGCTTGGAACAAATGGAGAGATAGATCGGGAGTCAGGGAGATGGAGAGAAAATGTCATCTTGGTTAGTAATAGAGGCCGGGGCGGTGGACGTGGCTGAAGTGTTGAAGCAAATTAGCTGGTCATCTCTGGTCACAGTGTCATTGGTGAAGCTCAGCAATGGAGGGTTCCTGGGGAGAGATAGATCGGGAGTCAGGGAGATGGAGAGAAAATGTCATCTTGGTTAGTAATAGAGGCTGGGGCGGTGGACGTGGCTGAAGTGTTGAAGCAAATTAGCTGGTCATCTCTGGTCACAGTGTCATTGGTGAAGCTCAGCAATGGAGGGTTCCTGGAATCAGGGAGGCTCTGCCCCCACTATGGCATGGCAGGGAAGAGTGGAGAAATGGTTCTGAAAGCCGGCAATGGAGGGTTCCTGGGATCAGGGAGGCTCTGCCCCCACTATGGCATGGCAGGGAAGAGTGGAGAAATGGTTCTGAAAGCCGGCAATGGAGGGTTCCTGGGATCAGGGAGGCTCTGCCCCCACTATGGCATGGCAGGGAAGAGTGGAGAAATGGTTCTGAAAGCCGGCAGCTCCCCAAAAAGAGGCGAGGGAGCTGGGATGGGCAGGAACGTTTTATTCATCTAAAACTCACCCATCAGATCAATCACTCCTCTTCCCATCAGGGGAGTGAGCATGGGTCAGAGAGAGAAGCCAGGACCCAGGGAAGTTCCTCTATTTGAAAACACAAGGGGGGGAATAGGAGCTTCCCACAAATAACCATCATCAGTAGCTGCTCAGTAAGTGATGGATATGGTCATCATCGTCGTCATCATTTGGGTTTTTATCTCTTTTTCTACCCGTCCCTTTCTAGATATGGAAGTTATACATCCCAGACTTCTCAAGTGTCTCATCCCATGATTCCCCAAAACTTCCCAAATGTCCAAGAAACTTCAGTGCTCAGCTGCTGAAAATACAACTTTTACATCCATAAGGCACAAAAATAAGGAATTCTTAGCCCATGTGTTCTACGTCTTGATTCAGGAAAGACATCACCTCCATTCTCCCTGTCTCAGAGTTAACATGTCCAAAATCAGGCTTCCTCTTTTCCTTCTCTTCTACCCCTGACCTGCTCTCCCCACAGGCCTTCTCATCTCAGACAATGGGATGGTCTCCGTCCATGGGCTCCGGCCCCAAATCTTGCAGCCACCCACTTCCCTCTAGCTCCCTTCACGTTCAGTCCATCAGCACATCCTGTTGGCTTGACCATCAGAGTACATCCAGAACCCCACCACTATGCCAGGTTTCCACAGCTAGTGCCTTGGTCCCACCATCATCTGCTGTCCCCCAGAACAGTGAAGTAGCCCCAGATCGCCTCCTCATCGTCTTTTCTCAGCACAGTGGCCAGAATGATTCCCTGGGAACGTAAATAACACCATGCTCAAAGTTCTCAGCCCCGTGAGCATCCTGACGTCAGCCCTCTCTCTACACATTGTTCACTCCACCAGTCCCGCTGCTCTTCCTAGAACATGCCAGGCAAGCTCCGACCTCCACTTTTGCTTTTGCTGTTTCCTCGGCCTGGAGTTCTCACCCTTCAGATGTCTGTGTGGCTCGCTCCTCTCCTCCTGCAGATCTTTGTTCAACACCAATTCAGAGACCCTTCCAGACCAGTGAGACACTCCCTGCCCTCCCCTGCCCAGCATTCCTGTCTCCTGCCTCTGCTTTGTTTTTCTTACCGCAACTTACCATATGACCATTTAGCCTATCTTTGCTTTCTTGTCTGTATCCTGCACTAGGACCCTGCCTGAGGGGTGGGTTTTTGTCTTTTGGCTTACTGCAGTGTCCTCAGAACCTAGATGACACCTGGTGCCTAAACCCCTAATAAGTGTTTGTTGAATGAATGAATGAATGAATGCATAGTTACTGTAAGAGTAATTGTCGTGACGTAAACACAGAAAATTAGGTTGTAGATAAATTCCAAGCAGCCTAAGGAGGAAGGAGAAAGAGTGTCTGCAATGAAGATAACCATTTTTTCAATTGTGGAACATTGTTTATGAGTTCAAATAATGAAAATAAACACTGACAGAATGCGTGCTATGTGCTAGGCATCGTTCTAAATGTTTTATGTATATTAAGTCATTTAATCTGTGTAATACACCTAGGAGGAGTTTTTAAAACCATTTTAACTATAGAGAAAGTAATGGTGCTGAGTTTGTGTACTAGTATTTGTTTTAATTTTCAAAATATGTTTTTAAGGTTAAGACTTGGTTAATTAGAACCTTGGCATAAAGAAGCAGAAGTGACTAATGCTGAGGCCAAGCCAAGTGGTTCTGCAGGGTTGGAAAGACAGGTAGTGTCTGGGTGGCCGTCTCATGAGCCACCTGCCATCAGAAGTTGATATGGTTGCTTTAGCATAAACCAGAAAAAGAGTCAAAGTGCATATTCTTCATGGAGCTCCTATCAAAATTGGAAGAGAGCTCTGAGACCTTGTCACTCAACTCCTTTCTTTCTATCAACATAGGGCCCCAGACCTAGTCCCAGAGCCATAACAGAAACAAAATGATCCCAGCCCAGTGCCCGTTTCATGCAGCAGATCCTGCCTCTACTGATGTTTCTGAATCCGTAGCTTCATTGGCCCAGTAAAATGACAGCTCAGCTGTGACGCCAATGTAACTGTTTCTTCGATTCATTTCTCTGTTTTCCTATTTCTCAGTTTTTTTTCCTTTAATCCTTTTTTTTTTTTTTTTTTTTTTTTT
>NW_007727601.1:215689-278366 GCF_000696425.1 Galeopterus variegatus | reverse complement strand
TACCTCCAACCCCACAGAGAGCACCAGGGCAACATAAAATATACATGGGAGAACAGTTATGTTTGACTAGAATTTTTAATATAATATTTATTATTGTTACTATTTTTACCACAATTGGCCATCATTTCCTACCCTCTGTCTCAAAAAAAAAAAAAAAACCCACAGCCATCTCAAAAATTAAAGAATCATTTTAAAGTCAACAGTTGGGACTCTGGAAATATAAAATATTGTTATAAATGATGGGTTTCCAAGGCAGGCAACAATCATCTGGCACATGCACGGTAGTTCAGCTGTAACATGGGTTAAAGGTTAACAGAAGGCCTCACCCCCTTTTAATACCATTTCTATGAATACACACACTCTATGATGTACAATGAGACTGTGTCACATACGCATTGGGAGCCTGCCCGCTGTGCAGAGGAGGCACCAACAGGGACCAGAAATGCAGACTGAGGAAAGGACAGGAGGGTAGATGAGATCCGAGGTCCCAAAGGGTCTGGTCTCTCGCTGAGGCTCCTCCACCTTGAAAACCCCTCCTCCTGCCCCTCACCCACTTTTCCTCCTCCTTCATGGCAGGCGCAGTGGTAGTATCCCAAGGTGAAGAGGAAAAAGATAATACCCAAGATCAGAGGATATTGTATTTGTGTATCGCTTTGGTGAGAGCTCTGCACTGTGAAAGATGACCCTTCACAGGTAGAGGAGGTACATCTGTACCTGCCCTCGGGTGACCTAATTGCCACTATGAATTGCAGAAGGAGACAAGTCAAAGTGAAAAGTAGCTAAGAACAAAGCACGGCAGACACGCACTTAGAATAAATACTCTTAAGGATCCTAAATCCAAACAGCAGACAGCAGGATGCAATGGAAAATGATTTGGAATCTGAAGACCCATGTCTGAATTCTGGCATTCCAAAAGCTTTGTGACCAGAGACAAGTCATTTGAACTTGCTAAGCCCCGTCTATAAAATGATGAATTGGAGATAATGATCATAGTTGTCCTGTCCACATGACAATTACTGGGAGGGTCTAAAGAGATAATGTATGTCAGTGTCTGCAGGGTTAATTAAAATGATTAATGTTAATGATTACTTTTAATATTATTAGGCAAGTATCCAGAAATACTTTCCTTCCTCATAGAATATATTTTTTAAGAATAACATGAGGGCCGGCCCGGTGGTGCACTGGAGAGTACGCCACCTGGGAGCGCGGCGGCGCTCCCGCCGAGGGTTCGGATCCCATGTGGAGACTGGTTCCCGCTCACTGGTTGAGCGCAGTGCGGGTGCAACACTGAGGGTTGCGATCCCGTTGCCAGTCCCCGGTGCGGGCGCAACACCGAGGGTTGCGATCTCGTTACCGGTCAGTAAAAAATAGCTCACTGGTTGAGCGCAGTGCGGGTGCAACACTGAGGGTTGCGATCCCGTTGCCAGTCCCCGGTGCGGGCGCAACACCGAGGGTTGCGATCTCGTTACCGGTCAGTAAAAAATATAAAAAGGAAAAAAAAAAAAGAATAACATGAAATAAAGTATAATTGTGTCCTTTGTAACAATAACTGTACATACCTTGCAATAATGTTGTCAATTTTCATTGCTACTCTGGGATATGTATAAATCAGAGTTTCGCCAAGTATGTCCCAAGGACCATCTGCAGCAGAGTCAACTGGGTGGCCTAAAATGCAGACCCCTGAGCCTCACCTCTCTACCTACTGAATCGGTCTCCCTGGAAGAGGAGTCCTGGAATCTGCATTTTAACAAGTTCCCTAAGTGAATCTCATGCACACTGAAGTTTGAGAACCAGTAGTCTAGAAATATCACTCTTGAATATAACACTAAATTTTGATTTTTTTTTCCCTGAAAAGATGTCCAGTTGACTCATTAAAGTTCAATAAATACTTCTTAATCATCTATTATAGCCAATACTCAGTGCTAAGTATTTTAGAGGATAGGCATGTTGGTATATTGAAAATGGCCACAAATTCTCTACAGATCTTCTAATGAATAGAGTTTATCTCCCCACCTCTTGAATCAGAGCTGGACTTGATATCTGCTTTGACCAAAAGAATGCGGAAGAAATGTGTTGACCAAGTTCCCCGCCTGGCCTTCAAAAGGCCTTGCAGTTTGCCTTGTACCCTCTTGGGATGGAGCTGCCATGCGAACCAGCCCAGGATACTTCCTTGAGGATGAGAGACCCCCTGCAGAGAGAGGCTTAGCTGTCCCAGCAGTCCCTGCTGGGGTCTCAGACCCAAGCAATCCCAGCTGACACCCTGTGTAACATAGAGCAGCCATATAACTGAACACAGCTCAGATTGTTGGCACAGAATTGTGGATGAATAAGTGATCGGTGTTTAAATTTGGGGGTTATTTGTTATACTGCAAAAGATAACCAACACAGAACAAAGACGAGTCAGACACAGTTATTATCTTCATAGAACCCAGAGTAGGACTGTAAGTTCACAGATCCCTGTTTGGCTAAATGTGACATTTTATAAGAAAGGAACCAATAATACCTTTTGAAAATTTTTTACTATGGGAAAGAGCAGGGGGAGTGATTAAATCCAGTTGGGGAGCAGAAAACAATTTCTGAAATAGGCAGTACATAATTGGGGTCCTTGAAGGATTAGAGGTTTGAAAGATGTCTGTTGTGCATGGGTGAAGATGGATGGAGCATTCGAAACCGAAAGAATAGCGTAAGCAGAGCCGTAGAGATGGATAGTCAGGGTGTATTCAGCGAGCAGAGAGAAGTCCAGATAGGCTGGGACTCCTTCTAGAGTTGTGCTGTGTGGCGAGGGCAAGTTGAAGCCAATACACGTTGGCTTTTAAACAACCAGGTGAAGAACGGTGAGTTTTCTTGAGTGTTCATGTAATGTGTTGAGAGCAATGCTCTACATAGGACTGCCTAGTCGTGTCGTGCATTAAAATTAGTATCAGAATATGGATAATGTCATCTCAGGTGCCTTATTTTCTATATTTCAAGATTTGTTTCGCTTCAGCACTATTGTGTTTATTTTGGGGGGAGGGAGTCATTAATGTTTGCAGGTAGGAGGGCATTACCAGCTCTGTCAACAAATTCCCAGATGGTTGAAGGTTAGCCTGGGTTTCTTTAGTCATTGTGTATTATAGGTATTACTTTAAAACATTATCTGCAGTTCATGCTTATTATTTTTTAATTCACTATTGAGACCATGTTCGTGGGTGCGAGGCTTTTATTATACTAATTTACAGCAGTCTTAGCAACAGGATAAAACACTATGGGATTTTTCCACTACTTACCATCTTCTGTGCACATTGAGAGGAAAGTTATTTTTCATTATATGTTACTTTTGACAGCAGTAGGTCATTTTACACAGCAGTGACTTTTACCTAAGAAATGTTTCTATGTCATAAAGAAATGGAAAAGCTATAGGTGTAGCTTAATTTGCCAAAATCTTTCTGAACCAACGTTTATCAAATTTGGCTGAACAGATACCATTGGAGAACATTGAATGATTTTTTTCCCCATTCCCCTATTTACTATTGATTAATTTCCGTTCTCTCTTCTAAACATCAGAGATCTTGATAAAATGTGATGATGATTGTTACTTTATTTCTCTGAGACTCTCCCTTGTCCCCGAGACATCTCCAACTAAATTATAGCAATACAAATGCTGTCCAATTTTTTCTAAAATACAGAAGTATGTTAATTCTTATTTGCTGCTAAGGAAGAGAATTCTTGGTACTTTTTTTAGCTGAAGAGAGTTTATAGCTCTTCTATTGCTTTCTGTTTCTATGGAATTTGTCCCCATCAGGTTCGGTTATGTGAGTATCCTTAACATCATAGGAAAGTGTCTGTGGGGACTGAACTGTGGAGGGTGAGTCATCCTGGGTAAGTAGGTGCCCAGTGAGTCAGGAGACCAGAATTCTTGCTTCAGTATAATGGCGTGTGACCTAAAGCACAGAGCTGAGCAATTAGATTTGATCACGTACCTGTGTCAAAGCTACATGCCAAAGACAAATGAGATCACACTTCAAAGAGTAAAGATTATTTATAGATTGAAAGTACATGTTATGGTGATAGTTTGCCACTGGGACAGCAGAAGCAGGGAAGATTGGGTGGACAGGCCCTTTATCCATCATGATAAGTGCCGGCATCGAGAGGGCAGGAAGCACTACACGTAGATATATGTAGGGCTTTATGGGAGCTTGGCGGCCGAGCGCAGACGCAGGTCACTTATTTCAGCCCTGATATGCTCTTAAAACACTATTCCTATTCTCCTCTTGCCCTTTTTGGCACATACCAATAAAGTCGAGAAAGCCCATTAGAAAATACAGCAGAGGTGTAATAATCATAATATCTGACATTTATTGAGTTTATTGTGTGCCAGCTGTGTTCTAAGCACCTTATGTGTATTTACCCATTTTATCCTCATAGCCCTTTGAGACAAGCAGTAGTATTACCAGCATTTTCCAAATGAGGAAACAGACTTAGAGAGATTAAATAACTCCAGCAGTTGAGCTCATGAGGTTATTGATCTTCTGCCTGTAACAAGAGCTGGGACATTTCCTTCGCTGTTGACTTCTTCTGTGTCTGCTTAATTTGACCACTGTATACCCTTGCAGGTAAAACAAATGCACGAGATTAAGAGATTATGTAAAATGTTGGTTTTGAAAATTAACTCCCTTAGCAGAAATGCTTAAGCATCTACCACCCGTCAGCCGGGGGATTAGCTGTGGAGGCACACAGATGATTAACATGTGGTGCCTACTCTCAGAATCCAGTTTTGGCAGGGAAGACAGACATGAACCAATAAACCTAATAAAGCATTCTAGGGAACTCCTTGATTGTGGCAAGGGCCTGGGGAAGAAAGTGACCCGCATGCACTCAGAGGGGTTTTTACTAAATACGTTGTAGATGAGACCAGAGAGACTTCTGTAGTTGGAGTCGAACCCCTCTTCCGAGTATATGGGGTATCTTAAGGATTCAGTAGGAGACATCCTTGTGGGGTCCTACTAAGTCCCCCACATTTGAGGGCTGAGAGCGGGAGTCACAGGATCTACCCCACTCAGCCTTTAGAAATGGCAGCGGCGAGGCAGATAAACGGGACAGGGGCTGTCTAGCAGTGAAGGCAGGAGCCGTGGGAGCCCACAGGGCCGAGGGAATCCCACCAAGATGTGGGAGGGAGGGCGATGGGGGAGGAGGGAAGAACGGCTTCAAAGAGGAGATAGGGATGAGCAGGAACTTGAAAGACGAGGAAGTGAGGGAGGGGACGGAGGGAGGATGGAGGAGATAGGAAGGCTTTCCAGGGACAGGGTGAGGTTTTCCTAAAGCCCCGAGCTGTGAAACAGCGAGACAAGGTGTAGAAACAGCGGCAGTTCTGTGAGATCCTGAGACAGATCATTCGGCTGCAGCGTGGAGATGTGACGGGGAGCAAGAGGTGACCAGAACTGGATGGAGGGGACAGGGTAGGCGGCTGCAGAGCGTCACATGAGAGACGATGCAGAACTGAGCTCAGGCACACGTGCAGGAGGCAGGAGGTGAGGTAGGAGGTACAGCAGGTTGGCGCAGGGTTTGGGGGGCTTGAGGGGAGGGTGAAGTTGGAACCGGGGAGTCACAGCGCCAGCCACTGAGCTGCCAAAATACCTGCAAACGAGAGCACGGTTTTGAAAGGGAAGACGGTGAGTTTGTGCAGGGCCTGGTGAGTGGAGGGTCCCCTGGAGATGTCCAGGAGAGAGTTGGATGTGTGATTTTGTGGCTCAGACAAGAGGTCTGTGGAGGGCCCAGGGCCCTGCCCTGTGAGGGACAGCCTGGCTGGTCAGTCTTTTAGTGCACACGCTGTGTGTTATAACGCGTGAGACTACCATGCATGGGGCGTGAAAATGAGATGGATGGAATGCACAGTGCACAGAGGACAGAGTCGCAGGCTTAGTCCTGACTTGTGCTATTCCAGCACAGGTATGTCTGTATCCAAGGAACTCTCCTATTTTAACACCCGGGGAAATCCCCTCTCTCCCTACCAACAGCTCTGAGCACGAAAAAGGTGGTTCACAAAAATCTTTTCTGTTGAATTCATCCTCGTGTACTTATTACCCATCTTTTTGGCTCTTCATATATCTGTCTTTAGATAGATACATACATATACACATACACACATACATGTATACATATACACATATACCTACATATATACTCATATATACACACATATCTGTGTGTGTTCAAACGGATTGTGGTAATTTACACTCCCAACAGCATTGTATAAAAGTGTATGACTTGGATTGTTCTTGCCAGCATTAGGTAAGAGCATTTCAAAAATATTTGCTAATTGCACAGGTAAAAACACATTATTGTATTTTATTTTATATTTTTAAATATTTTAGCTGTTTACATTATAGTTTAAATTAAGGCCTGAGTATTAATTCTCAAAGAAAACGTATTATTAATTTCTAATGTTATCTTTTTCTCAGCTACCTTTGCCCAAATACAAATACTCAAAAAACTTAAATACTACAGAATAAAAGCTGGTATTTTTTAAAGCTAAGATCTGACTATTTACCTTTAGTAATTTGAGGCTACTCTTAATTACTTAAAATTTCTAATTTAGTGTTTTATTATTTGAATGTCCAATTTTCAAATACATATTCTTTGTATTTTATCTCTATAACCTCTGTATTTATAAGCCATGCCTTGAAATGCCAATTGCATATATATTTTTTTATTTTGGTTTTTAAATTGTCACACAATACAGTTGATTTTTGGTTTTGGTATATGTTTCTGTGAATTTGATTCTAGACTTCTGTCACCACTAGAACAATCAAGTTATGGAAGGGTCTATTTTCCCCCAAAACTTGCTTGTGCTATCTATCCCTCCCTACCCAACTATTGGTAACCACTGATTTTTTTTTGCTGCATGTAGTTTTGTCTTTTAAAGAATGTCTTATAAATGCAATTATGTAATATCTTTTTTTATTTTGCATTTCCTAAGTTGCTCAGAAAGCTGAACATTTTTCTACATAACTAGTTGCAACTATGTTTTTCATAACATGTATAGTTTGTGTCTTTGCAACTTATTTACTTGGGTCATAAATAGTGTTTTCCTTACAAATTTGCATATGCTCATAACAAGAATGACGTTAACATACTGTCTGTTGCGCTGACTATAGATATTTTCCCTTTAAGTTTGGTTACTTTCTTTAAATGTGTGAGACCTTACAAATAGTAATATCACTTGATCTGAAAATATTATGGTACTCTGATAATCTAATCTAATAAAATATCCCTAAGTATAAAAATATTGTAAAAAAATGCTTTTACAGCATTATTTCTCATATGGAAAAATTGGAAACAATCTAAATGTGTAACTGTAGGTTTAGTAAAACAGATCATGAAGCTGCCCCTCAATAGAATATCATGCAAGGAGTAAAGGATGCTTACAAAGATGACATAGTAACTTAGAAAAATTTTATGGTAAAATTTTAAATTAAAAAGCCAAGTATAATCCCATACCTACAGTATGATCACAGCAGGTAAAAGAAAAACATAAGATCTGCTAATTTAAAAAGACTGGAGAAAATACATCAAAATAGTAACCAATTTTCTTTTATTGGTGGAACTGTGAGACTTTTCATTAATTTTGTGTGTTTTCTTCATTTTTGTAGTGGTCACCTATTCCTGTTACAAAAGGGAAAGAAATTCTGGGTAGTTCAGGAATAAAACCTTCTGCCTTTAAAATCTACCCCTGAGCGTGAAGCTCTATTGAACCATGTGTGCAGTTAACCACACAAATGCCAGTTGCTCTCAAGAAGTCAGAATAGATGTAAGATCATGTCACTGTGACCTGACCTTTAGAAACGGGGACGCTGACCTGGCTGTCATGCAGGTCCATGCATTGGGTAAATTATCAAAATACCGTGAGTGAGAGAACAGTGCATAGGGACCTGGTAAGATGGCAAGTGACTCTGGATTGCTTATGAAATAGGAAATCACGATGTCAAGCGAGGCCTTCAGGAGGAGAGAAACTTTGAGTACATCTCGCTTCTATACAGTATAGAAACCCTTGTACCCTAGACTTTCCATCTGTTCCTGAAGTAGAATTTCCCAGAGCCCACCCTGGAGATAGCAGAGCAACAAGTCACAAAAGGTCATAATGGTTGTAACTCAGACTTTATCCTTCAGACTCAAAACAGAGTTAATTACTTACCTTTACTTCTATTAAGGAAATCTTCACAAAAGTCCACACATGGCAAATACTGTCATACATGAGCGGAGTTCTCTGTGATCTTTCCTGATTAGTGTAGAAATAAAGATTTGTCTGAAAGACCCACGTGGCCCAGGAAAGAAGGGCCTCTTGAAGAAGTTCTCTCTGCAGAACTTTGAGCTGACAGCCCAGCTCCTGCCTGAGAAGTCTAAACTCAAGGTAAAAGGGGGTCCCCTAAAAATAAATCTGGAAGTTATCTAGCTGCCAAGTCAACAACATGATATATCATAATGTGTTTCGGAAACTGAGAACATCCGACAAATCATGTTTACACAACCACCTCCTTTAGGTAAACCTTCCAAACTCTGCAGGAAATTAGGGCTTTATTAATATCCATGAAATTAACAGCACCTGTTGGGAGCCCCTAATCTGTCTCTCTAGAGATTCAAAAAATACCCACAGAATATTGGCGTTCCGGAGTCCTGGAGATCTCATATGGCTTTGCTAGATTAGGTATTATAGGTTCAAAATTTCCAGTTATGTTACTGATTCTCACTTCCAGGTTTCTATTATTCCAAATAGTTTTCTTCCTTTATACAAAGTCAGAAAAGGGAGCCAGTGCTTTTTTCATGTTATCTTTGGCTTACTTGAGGAAGTTTGGGGAAATTCATGAGGATAAAATAGTTCAAGAAAAGAGAGAAAGCAAAGAAGTAACTTATTCACTGAATACCAAATGATAGTTTCAGTTTAATGGGACCTCATGGAAAAGTAGATTAAAAAAAAAAAAAAGGTATTTAATTAAGGTAAGTGGCCGGAGCAGAGAAAGACGGAACCACAGGTGAAGGATCAGACTAGAGGTAGCCAACATTATGAGAATTTTCATGTAAATCTCTATGAAAACATAATTATTAGGTCTTTTTGGCATTTATGAAGTACTTTGTTTATCCTTAGACCATAAAACACTATTTTACAATGGTCAATGATTTAGGGGTTTTTGTGGTTCATATTGTTTGAAGGCTTATTGTGTGTGTGTGTGTGTGTGTGTCTACCTATGACTGTGAAGAAAGCAGACCTTTTGAAAATGTCTGAAGTAAATAAGATCAGCTGCTAAATGCCTAGAGGTAATTCCATTACATGCAGAAATAGAACACATGAGAATTCTGCGGTGTCATATTTAACTAGTGTGACAAAAATAGACTCACTCTTTATAAACTCATTTTCTGATTACAGTGTGTTGTTTCCTGGTCACCTACTTGAATCACAGAAGAAATAAAATGTTGAAAAACGTTTGCCTCACTCTGCAACAATTAAATATAACTCCATAAGGTTGAGTGGAATTAATTCTTTAGTTAGTTCTCGTTAACGGGGTTCAATGCAGGCTTCCAGAAGGCCTCTTCTCTCCGCAAGTCAGTCTGTGGTTTGGGGTGAGTCCAGCAATGTGCTTGGCAGAGAGGAAATAAAAGCATTTGTTCCAATGGATAGTTGACCCATTTGAGGCTCTGGCCTTTGGCGATAAAGCACGAGTTACGTGGAGATGGGACACCAAAAATAATATATTATGGAGCCCCCAAATAGTGTTTGTCTTTTGTCATTTTCCAGGGAGCAACCATGTCACCCTTTCTTCGGATTGGATTGTCCAACTTTGACTGTGGGTCCTGCCAGGGGGAGGCCGTCAACCCTTACTGTGCTGTGCTTGTCAAAGAGTATGTTGAATCAGGTAAGCTTGAGTGGGCATTCCGGGTGAGAGAGGAGGAGGAGGATCTTGCTATGAACTAGGTATGAAGGAAGGCCTTCCAGGATCTTCAAGGTCATCTGGTCCAACCGAATTTTACGATTCAGGACACTGATGCCGGGAGAAGCCAAGTACTTCTTCAAGGACACACACTTAGTGATGGCCTCTGAGCCACACGCCTGTGACCCACTGATGCTCTATTTCGCTGTTCCACTTTTCCCATATAAACAAAGGAAAGGAGAAAATTGGATTGAAGAAATTATGTGTAAAATTAATGGGTAAGGAATCCAGTGAGATAAAACAGAATATGGACCTATATTGATGAGCCTGGTTGCCTTAAATGATTATGGATGGCTTGCAGTTTCTTGGACTGAGCCTAGATGAAGATTACAAAGAATCTATAATTAGCCATTAGAATCCAATTTAGAAAACTTACTTTTGCACTTACTACGACCCTAGGTGAATAAAAGAATAGGCATGTTTTGTCAAGTTTAAATATTTATAGGCAGTTCATGATGAGAGGAAGAGTGTGACGGCCACCCGAGATTTCTTCGGTGGGTTTAGAACATTCTGTTAAAACAATCCTATCATGGAGGGGATCTCTCCACATTGCTCTGACCGGCTGCCACTCTACTTGACCCCTACCTCTGCATTTTACGATTCTTATGGACCCTCCAAAGGAAAGGTAGGAGGAAGTTTATATCCCAAGACTTTCCCAATCTCAGTACCTTTTTCTGTTCCCATACATACATTTCGTATTTTAGCAGACACTTTATAGAAAAGCCTACAATGAGGCCGCTGGGACTAGAACAGAGAGGAAAATAAACAAAAAACAGAAAAAGTGCCTTCTCTTTAGAGCTTCTATTCTCGCAGAGGAAGACAGGCAGTGAGCAAAAATATTCTATGGTAAGTAATGAGTGCTGTAAGGAAAATCAAAGCAGGGTGAAAGGAGAAAGGATTAGGGATGTCTGTGAGGTGGTGACATTAGCAGGTGCACGGAGAAACTAACTCAGATGTTATGAACTTCCAGGTTTCTGGGGTTCCAAACCCTACTATGTTGCACCTTCTTGCCCCCAACAAAAGACTTTTGGCTTCATGGTTGACTTCCTTTTTCCAGCTGCTCTGAATACTTCAAAGCCTGGGAGACTGAATCATCTTAATTTCCCTTCTGTCCAGAGTTCTCACCTGTTTAGTAAAAAGAGAGAATGCCACTTGCTCCCGACCTAAAACCTTTCAAATGTCACAGACATCTTTAAAGTGTAAAATGTCTGAGTTTTTCAAAGCTGCTTTTGACTTATGGGGTCTCCCAGATCCGGTTCTCTTTGCAACCTCAGGACTGCCTGACATTTGCCTGCTGCGAGCCTGCTATTTTCTCCTTCTTCTTTTGGCCTTGCCTTTGAACGTGATCTAATTAGCCATATGGATCAAGTGAAGTTGGCAGAAAAGAGGAAAACTGTTTTTCCAAAAGATTGGCTTGTGGATTTGGGGGGCGTTTGGAGGCTTTTGTTTTTTATTTTGTTTTGGTTTTGTTCTAGAGAGAAATCACTCTGAACATCGTCACGCAAGTGTAACTGCTATAGAATTTAAATACGTTTCGGTCTTTGGGGTGTGAGGCTGCCTCTTCCATGAGGAGTTGACAGCTCTGGTGGTGCACCAGCCATTGAAAATGGTGACAATCACTGCATATAGATGCTCTGGTCCTCTTTTTAAGTGATGGCAAGCATCGTGGATGCATGGGGAATGGCGCCTACAGTTGTAAGGAATTATTCTGTGGAAGTAAAATGTTATAGTGATCACAAATATTCACATTGGTTTCTAAAAAGCCCAATCTCCAGTTAATTTTTTTTAATCAAACCATAAAAATCGTATCCTTCCTATTCCATCCTTAACAGTGTCAAAGTTGAAACCTCCACTAGCCAAGTTTGCCTAAAATTTGGAGTTTCAGCCTATGTGATTCCTGTATGCCACCAAAATAAATATTAAATGCTCAATGCCTGTTCTCTTTAGCCTGTGCATTGGGAAGAAGGGGCCGTCGCGAGTTACAACTGCTTTATTTCCCAGCTTTAAGCGGGTTTTTCCCTTTTGATGTGATTCCTGTATGCCACCAAAATAAATATTAAATGCTCAATGCCTGTTCTCTTTAGCCTATGCATTGGGAAGAAGGGGCCGTCGCGAGTTACAACTGCTTTATTTCCCAGCTTTAAGCGGGTTTTTCCCTTTTGCTTTAATTAACATCTCGGCTAAGTCTGCCACTTAATGTGCTGACGACAAGAAACAAACACTCAAATTCAGCTGCAGTTTCTGATTCTGAAATGATTAAAGAATAAATACCAGGGAAAATTTGATATGGATGGCTTGTGACAAAACCACTTAATCCATTATCGAACTCTTTCCCAATCACCTGTGGCTTCTGGTTTCCTTTAAACCGATCGTCCTGTCCGTGGTTCTTGCTGCTAACAGTCTCCAGGGCTCCTCCCTGTCTGCTTTTCCTTGCTTGCAGCTCTGTAGTCCGCTTTCCTGGCTCCATGGGGTATGGCCACCCTCTCCCTGGGTGCATGGTGTATGTGTCTTCATTCAAGAATTAGAGAAAGAAATGATGGCTATTGCCTCAGTGTATTTATGTCAAATGGAAAACGGTGAGATATCTTTTTAAAGGAACACTCATAGGCTTAGATTTTGCCACCACGCCTTTCAGGTGAGCAAACAGTAGTTTTGTATTGACGATGTATTTTGCATTTTGTATTGACGTGTATTTTGCATTTTGTATTGACATGATCAACTCTTTATAGGTTAACAAGGGAGAATACCAGTTTATTCGCTTGGGTGTTCACACCCAAAGTGAAGCAACTAACCGTTGAGTAGGGAAGCAATATTTCCAGTCTAAGACATTATCAGATTGTTGTCTAAATTTTCTACACCTTGCATGTAGACCTTGGAACTATCTCATTCTGTCCTATACTGTGTCTGATCGTTAAGGTGTTACTTTTGTCTTCCCAACAGAATTGCATATCCCAGAGAGCAGAGGGACTGAGTGCCACTGTTAAGTTGAATTGAATTATTTTCCAGAACTGGCCAGAAGAGTAATGAGAACGTTATCTCTCTGTTCCTAGAGAACGGGCAGATGTATATCCAGAAAAAGCCAACCATGTACCCGCCCTGGGACAGCACATTTGACGCCCACATCAACAAGGGGAGAGTGATGCAGATCATTGTGAAGGGCAAGAACGTGGACCTCATATCTGAGACTACCGTGGAGCTCTACTCACTGGCTGAGAGGTGCAGAAAGAACAATGGGAAGACAGAAATATGGGTAAGTGTCCACGCCGTGCGCTTTATTTAAAGTATATGCACCATTAAGTGATGAGCACGAGGTTAGTGGTGACCAGCTCAAAATTTCCACGATGCCCTAAAGGTCTGATTACACTGGCTGTGGGTGAACAACAGACCCCCACTACTAATTCATGGGTGATTTGATGGTGACAATGATTATTCATGGTGCATTATAGAACACACTAACGTGTTTAAATCTGTTTGATTCCTATGTGAGATGGAGAAGGTCTCTTAGGCTAAGGGAAACTGTTATTGATTTATAACTGTTAAGAGTAAGCTTGGAAATATCACAAAGTCCCCTTAATTTGGGAACCTAATGGTTGCCTATTTATTAAGGTGTCAGAATGGGAAAGCATAGAACAGAGACCCATTTAATATTTGGTCCTCTTTCTCTCCATGCTTTGCCATGTCCTGTAAATGTTTTTCAGCCATAATGAAGTCACTTAACTTACTTTGTACTAAGATGTACTTTATATACAATTCATGGTAGCACAGCAAGTTTGTGAAAACCTAGATTATAACTGTTTGCACAGCAAATGTTTATAAGTGTTAATGAGAAGAGTACGATATGAAAGCATAAAAATTCTAATGCAAATCTCTAGGGTACAAAATGAAAGAAAATATACTAGTAAAAACTACTTTTACATGATCTAAAATGCAGAAAATGTTTTCAAATGTTTGTATCACTTACACCAAAGGAAAGAATCTTGCCTTTCTGCTCCTTACTTTCTGTAACTCAGATTTTAAGACATCCACCCAAGAGATTTTCAACTCACAGGTTTCATATGGGAACAATATAAACCTAAAAACTAGTTCTTTGTGTGTTTTATATTTTTGACCTGAAGAAAAACAAAACCCTGTACCTTACAAAAGTATATAAATTCTCGCTTGTGTCACTAAAGTAATATTTAAAGATGAATGTATGTCAAGATCTTTATAAAAGTTCCCCATGCTCAGATATGTCTAGGTAATTTAGGTCAGCGGTATCTATTGAGCATTTCTGTGTTCAGTTTGAGGAAAGGGATCATGAAGACAAAACTCCTCTAGGGCAGCTGCTCAGGCAAGTAGGAAAAGGTGAAACGACCGGATAATGTACAGATGTTTAACTTAGTGTTAAAGAGTTTACACAGAACAGGTAAGTGAGCAGGAGGCTCTAGCTGGGCTGGAAGCCTGGGAGCATTTGGCTCAGTGAAGAGAACAAGCAGATAAACTAGAGAGTCTTCTCCAGCTCTCCCCCCATCCCCATTTATTTTCTGATTCTGGCTAATTTTTTCAAAAAGAGAAAAATCATCGGCTCTCTAATTTTTAAAATGGCATTCTATTCATATTTCCTTCTCAAATTAATGAAAGGATAACTTGGGTTTTCTATCCTTTTGTTAAATAGGCTTCACTGATATGTAGGTTGCTTTTCTATTTATATCTCTTAAAGTGGTGTTTGATTTCTTGCTTAGACTTTTGCTGATTTTATTCTTATCAGACTTTTCACTTTCTCTGCAGTCCTGGATCATGGAGACCCAGGCACATGGTGGCATTTAGACCCTTGCTTAACCACACTTTTTACATCTTTAAGATTTTTTTTTTTCCTAAGTTTATTTCTTAGTTTACGTTTATTTTATTTTAAGGGCCAACAGGTTGTTTTGGACTTCTATTTCCCCTGCTTCTGTTGAAATCTGCTTTCTTAAAATGAGTTTCTTTTTAAAAAAATGATTTTTTTCAAATTCACCTTTTACCTCCATAGACACCGTCCTGTTTCTAAACAGCACAGTGAGACTTGCTTTCTGCTTTGCCAAGATTTTAACTGTCAGCATGGTTGTCTCCCATTATCTCCCCAAAACATGCAACTCCCGAAAACATGCTGGAATAAGACTTCCTATGGGTATTGCTTTCCCGGTAGCTAGCTGGTTTAATTTCCCCCGTCACTATTAATTCCTGAATAGTGATAACACTGTGGTCATCTGGTCCCATTTTCTCCACTTCCTTTGGGAATAAACCCCATATCCCTTGCTTTTCTTGTTCCACTTGTGCCTCTGTCTTTACTACTTATTCTACGAACCAAAAAACAACATTGTACATACTTGATGTCAAAAGCACTTCTCTTGACATTAATCTGTTGTATGAGAATTTATAGTTGGCCACACAGTGTAAGCTTATTTTATGATAAAGTTCTATCAGTAGTGATACTGGGATGTAGGTATTTCTATTATGTCAGCTTTCTGGAGATTTTCCAAAGCTTGGTGACTTACGCAAAGTCGTACAGCCAGGAAATTATTTAGCTACAATTCAAATTCAATCCCGGGCTCAATTCCTATTTATCACTTATTCTAGTTAACCCGTGGATGAAATGGTCAATAATGACCTTCAATTCATCATCTTTCTTATTCTTCGTAGTCTCTTAATGGTATAGTGCGATGATTTAATAGATTAGTGATAGTTCTCAGGTTGTCTTGGGTTTGTCCTTTTCTCTCCTGAGGTCACATTACATGAGATCATGCATCAACCCTTAAATGGCACTTTCTTCTTGTCCCTTCTATAGAATCATACCAAAATATATAGATTTTTCTATCCCTTCCCAGACCAATCTTTAGCAGATCACCCAGCACTTTCCCAAAGAGACAGGCTCTCCTTGTGAAAGAAGGCCACTCCCATTGAACACCCCAATTAACCTAGACGCACGTCCCACCTGGAAGGGAAGAGAGCGGGGTCTGTAAGGACCCTCAAAACAGCATTTACTTTCCTTCCGTAAGACCTACTTTTTGCCCAAGGGAGCTAGTCCCAGTATCTGTTGATTCTTTTGTCATGATTAAGATCTGGGTCTGCCTTATCCCAGCTCTTCAGATAAACAACATCGCAGGGCAAGAAAACCAAACAGAACGTTTTAGAATTTTGTGTCTTCCTTATGTAAGTTTTGATCTCCAAGTACAATTAATGACTTGCTGGGGTGTATTAATAGAAGAAAGGTGACCATCACGGATGCTGCATATTCCAACGATGACAAGTAGAAGCAAACGATGACTGTGTTCTGTACTGGAAATCTCCTGCCGTCACCAAAGTTATTATGT
This sequence comes from Galeopterus variegatus, assembly GCF_000696425.1. Classification (NCBI taxonomy): domain Eukaryota; kingdom Metazoa; phylum Chordata; class Mammalia; order Dermoptera; family Cynocephalidae; genus Galeopterus; species Galeopterus variegatus. The sequence continues at coordinate 262,078 of NW_007727601.1, read as the reverse complement.
CGTTGATCTCAGAGCTTGTCTCACATTCCGACTGACGTTTCTCTTCTTCTCCCAACCAGTTAGAGCTGAAACCTCAAGGCCGAATGCTGATGAATGCAAGATACTTTCTGGAAATGAGTGGCAAGTGACATTTCTTCTTCCTGTTCAGGGGTGAGGGGGGCATGGTGTTCTCTTCAGGTGCACCTTCTTTTATTTTTGCAATTATCGTAGAAAAGAACTGAGGGGGAAGTGGAAGCACAAGGAATTTTCTTAAAATTCCCAGTGGTGCTCAGGCATGAATTGAAAATGCACTGTCTAGGCCAGATAATCATAGAAACATAAAACATTTACAGCATTCATGTTTAAATGGTGTGAATTCATATGCCCAGTGCTTGTATAGGCTGCCTTTATTTTAATCTGGGAATTTAATGTGAATACAAAAGACTCTGTTTATATGTCACCGTCTGTGTGCAGATTGTCTGTGTATAAATGATGTGCTATAACAAGCTATCACACTATTGGTAGAATATGAAACAAATAAAAAACAATAAATATTTTTCATAAAACTGGCAAAATGCTAATGCTTACAGTTCATCTCCTCAAATCATTTTAGGAGTAAGGAAGGGTAAGAAAACGCATGGCTAAAGAGTTTCAGTTCCATGTGACAGGCAGATTTTGGTCACAGAAGTTAATTTACAAGCACGTTGTGCTCGGTGCCTGTCAGTGCTGCTTTAATGAAACAAATTCTACTGCTCAGAAAATCCTAAGCCTCAGAATGGACATGTGAACTTACCAATGGTAAACTATTCCTTTTTTTTTTTTTTTTTGAGTTTTAGTTTAGAGATTTATGTTGCTATCTGGGTTTTTGCTTAACACATATGATTCCTTTGGGTCCAGATTCAAGCAAATACATTGGAGAAAATAATATTATGAGATAACTAGGGAAAACTTGAACACTCACCCGATATTTGATAATATTGAGGCACAATTATTTATTTTTTAGGTGTGATGATATTGTGGTTATGCTTTTTAAAAAGGGGTCCTAATCTTTTACAGCTATATGCTGAAATATTTATAGATGAAATAATATGGTACCATGAATTTGCTTCAGAACAATCCATTGGCACAGGATTGGGGAGTGGACAGAGTTATATTAGAAGGCAGTGGACATGAATTGATAATTGTCAAAGCTGGATAATTGGCACTTGGAAGTTGATTACAGTATTTGCTCAACTTCTGGTGTTCATTCAAAACTTTTTGTAATAAAAATTTTTTAAAAGAAAAAAAAGAACTGAGAAGGGAGAAATGTACTCTGAACTTTTTTTTTGTCTTGGAGGCTGTAGATATATACATGTAATTACACCATTTTAGAGTTGTCTAAATAAGGGAGTGATTGTAGGATATCTAAATAACCGGATTTGCATGAAAAGTAAAAGTACTGGCCTAAATGATATTACCAATAATGTTTAACTCTTTGAATAAGAGACTATACTCTTCCCATTAGTTTAAAGTATGACCCAGTGTAAAGTGAAAAAGTCCTCCATCAGAGTGCAAGTATTTTTGGTAAATAGTTTGAAGACCCCTGCTTTGCAAACAATTCCATAGATATTTCTCCCATTACTACAGAACTTAAATTTTCTATAAGAATGAGAGAGCAAATTCGGGTGGGGCAAAAGCAGTGATACTTCACAAACAATAATTACACAATCCCAGGAATTTTTTTTAAAGAATAAAACTTTGCAATATTTAAAACTTTTTATATCTAGACTCAAATTGAGACTCCATCTCTAAATTTTTGTATATTAAAAAAAATTTTAATTTTTAACAACCAATATTATGAAGTAACCTAACTAGAAAATACCTTGTTGATAACAAGGAGAGAGGTACAGACAGGGTATCATTTAATTTTAGGAATGTTTATTTTTCTGTATAAGTACTAGACTTCTGAAGGATTCAGAAAAGCAAAACATGGATTTTTACAGTCAGGAAACAAAAACCCAGATTGGAGAGGTGGTACAAATTAGACACTTAGAGAAGAGTTATATCCTAAGCCACTTAAATACTGATTAACCAAGAGATTAGCATGGGTTGCTTTCATCCTAGAAGATTTCATAGTGTGGGCACTGAAGGATAACTGGAGTTGAGATTTGCAAAGAAGAGGAATAGCATTGTAGGAGGAAAAATCAGGCTTCAGCAAAAATATCGCATGGATGGGCACTTTGAGGAAACCAGCCTAGTAAGCCCTGCTCTTTGCAAAGAAGAGGAATAGCATTGTAGGAGGAAAAATCAGGCTTCAGCAAAAATATCGCATCGATGGGCACTTTGAGGAAACCAGCCTAGTAAGCCCTGCTAATATCAGAATGAAGAGTCAGAGACGGATGTTGGAGAGCTTGGAGCCAGCTTTGGGTCATGCTTTGAGCTAATGGGAAGAGTATACTTTCTCTTATTCAAGTAATGAAACATTATTGGCCTATGAAATTTTATTTAGGCTATGGAAAGGTGATGAGAATCTGGTCTAGGGGTGTGGTTGGAGGAATCACGTAATAAGCAGAGCCTGAGAGAAAATAAGGTAGCAGCAAGATCTCATGGCACTGCAAATGAAAGGGTACGCCTATTATAAATACATAGGTGCAGTGCTTTATAATTCCTTAAAAATGAAAGTTGAATGAAGGGTGAAATGTTGCAGATATCCCATAAAATAGCTAGACTGGGCTAGACTGGGAAAATGATGGTAGGAGTAGCAGAGATGGGGGATATGGAAGAGAAAGCAAATGAGGGGAGATAAGGAATTCAAGCTTGGATAACATGTAAGATGACATGCCTCCTGCTTCCCTCTTCAGTGGACTCTTCTCTGTCCCGCTGGGAAGTAAATGGCTTCACTCGCCATAGACAGATCCCTCTGTTCTTTGTCTTTGAAAACCTTCATTCACTGATTTCTGTGCTGGAATCACTTTTTCTCTTCTTCCTCTGTTCTCCTAACATCACTCTTTTGGCTGCATAATTCACCTTCGCCATTGCATACCGCACTCTGCTATTTCACACCTTCCTATACTTTATCTCTAGCAACTCGGTAACCAACCTTCACCCACATGTCAGCACTGGGAATCCTGCACCTGCAGGGACTCAGACCCAGACCTGGCTCTCTCAGAGCTCCTCCCCATCCTCTGTCAATTCCGCCCTCCTCTCACTTGTAAGTGAGAGACTTTACCCTAATCTAGTTTCTCTTTCACCCCACTTATTAACCCACTTCTGGTAATAGCTCCTTACATAGCCTGGCCCCGTGATAAGCCCCTGCCAGCACCCTGCTTGCATTAGTTCCCTCCTCGCCACAGATACTCTGATCTCCAAGCCATGCATTCTCCCCTCTCACTCTCCTGCCCTGCTAGGAAAAGTCATTTGCTGAGAGCATTACACATAGATGCTTCCAGATGATGCTCCTGTTTCAGACAATAGTTAACCTCCTCCAAGCCATGCATTCTCCCCTCTCACTCTCCTGCCCTGCTAGGAAAAGTCATTTGCTGAGTGCATTACACATAGATGCTTCCAGATGATGCTCCTGTTTCAGACAATAGTTAACCTCTTGGTAGGCCTCTCCAGCTAGGTTCACTATCATTACTTTTAATTCTATGGAATTTAAATTACAAAATTTAAAGTGCCCAAATTAAATTGTGTCCAAAATTACACTTGCCATTTTCACCAGCAGTCTATTCCTTTTGTACTCAGTAACACAGTTAATTGTTACTCTTGGCAAAACCTGGAAGTAATTTTTATAGCCTCCTTTGCCTTCACCCCCTGCATCAATCAGTCAGTCGTGTCTGTCCATGTTGTCTGGTCAGTATTTTTCAGTGTCATCCTCTGCTTACATCATTGTGACCTCCTGCTGTGTCCCACTCATTCTCCTATGCGGCTGCTAGCGTGGACCATGTCAAGCTCCAGTCTGACCAAGCCATGCCTCTGCTTCTCCCCATGCCCCTGCTACAGACTTCCAGTGTTTCCAGATTATCTACAGGACAATGTTCAAACTGATCTGATACCTACACGCCTTCTGGATGTGACCACAGATCTTTTCTGCTTTACTCTCTCTACTCCGTCAATACCCAACTACTCCAAAACCAAGTCTCTTCCACCTAGACAGACTTGGAAATATGTATACCCATAGATGTATATCACCTAGAGAGAACACCTTCTGTTTTCCCCCTCCATACCTTGACTCACGCGTAAGTAGGAGTTATTTATCCTTCAGAGCTCTGTTCAGAAATCATCTCTGCTGGAACCTTTCTTGTCCAACATTCCTCTCTTTCTCACCTCCACCTACCTGTACTTGCCTCAGCTTGTAAAGTTTTCTCACCTCTGTCGTCCCATAGCATCCTGTGAATACTTCTGTTCAGACATTTACCACATTGATTATCTTATTTCTGGACTCTCAACTCCTTGCAGGACAGCAACAATCAAACCACATCTTACTTATCTCCTTATTCCAGGGCCAGGTTGCAGGTTAGGCAGGTAGGAAGTACCCGGTGAATGTTGAACTGTTCAGTTGGACTCACTTGACATTGAGAAATGCCTTTCATTTCCTTTTGATTCCCATGCAATGGCTATTGCTAATATGTCATCCTCCCTGGTTTCTGAGGGTGTCTTCTCCTCTCCCTCTTGGAGGCTGACCTTGTCTCCCAGAGTAGCTGGTAGAGACTCCACTTTCTGTCTGTCTCTGCACGTCAGAACGCGGCTGCGTCCTCATGCCTTGGCTTCCTGCTCCTGCGCCTCAGAGAGCCCCTGCCTTTCTTGGTCTCACACCTGTCATCTCCAGCAGCCCTGGCCATCGATACCTTCCTTTCTGACAACTTCAACTTTTCCTTCTCTTTGTGGTTTTCTCCTCATTGCCAAGTTATATTGTATTAAGCCATCCCACCCAATCTTGAAAAAACTCTCTTTCTTTTAACCTTTTGTACCTCCATGAGTTTTTCTTTTCTTTCCTTCCCTGACACATTTCTTGAAAAAGTAGTTTCTATTTACTAGTCCCTGTTTTTTCTCTACTCCCTCAATTCTTAAACCCTAAGAGCCTGGCTTATATTTCAGCCATTCTGCAGAAATGGCTTTCTCCAAGATCATGAATCCTCAAAACACATTCTTATTTCTTAGCCTTTAATTTCCTTGACATCTATCAGTCCATGTTGAAAATCCCATTCTTTTCTGGTTTGCCTAATGGGATATTGTCCAGGATTTCCTCTTAATTTTTCAGCTTCCTCTTTTTGGTCTCTTTTGTGATCTATTTTCTTACCTTCTAAAAAAATATGGGTATATGTATCTCCAAGTCTATTCCACGCCATCATGTACTGCCTCTTAACAGTTAGCTGTTCTCGTGTGTGTACCGTGTCCCCATGACTTAACTGTTTACCGCTCAAGGGTTAGGAATTCCATCTCATGTTTCTTTAGAACACTCAGCATAGCAATTTACTTACAGCTGCTCAGGAAATGTTTGTGATTTGGTTGACTGCAAACAAGCAATAGATTAGACTAAATAAATGTATTAGGAGCCATTAGTATAAAAGAAAAAAAGCAAACATATAAAAACCCATGAGCTTATTCAAGCCAATAAATAAATAGAGGGGCAAATTGCTTCAGAAATAAATATAATCAGTACCAAAAGAATTAAAGAAGTTCTGTGTTCTTACATTTACTCTCTTATAATGATTGAAATGGGTAGAGGATAAAGGAAATCACAGGAAGGAAATTCATTTCCAACACTTCCTGATTTTTTAAAAATTTACAGTATTATAGTTTATGCACACTAAACACACACATACATTTTTACAGTAATACCATTAAGATTCCCAGAATAATTAAATTTTATTCCATGAATTTAAAAGCTTTTTTTTTTTACTTTATTTTATTTCATTTACTAGCATCTGGACCAAAATAGACATCAGTCATATGTTACTAGCAAATGACCTAATACCAGTCACAAGTTGTAAACAGATCTCCACACTTCTACCAGAACTTGTGGAAGAAGATGATCAACCCAATGGCCCTTAATTTAACCCCTAGTTCACCAAGCCTAATTTATTTCCAGCCTAGTCCCAAGTAAAAAGACCTAAATTACCTAGCCTTCAAGTATTAGGCAAAGTAGTATGCCCGTCTATGGAACTGTTTATGTTTATTATTATTATTTATTTATGTTTATTATGGAACCGGCTATTGGGAATGGTCTTAATCTGGGAGTTTGGGGTTAAGTGGATCTGTGGACCACTACACAGAAGACTTGATTCCTAAAATGTGTCCTGGGACTTGGCTGGATTCCTGGGGAGGGATCTCCACCTGCACAGCCCCTCCTTTGTCTCCTGGCATATTTCTAGCCTAGCCTCTAGTAGGGGCTGGAAGATCAGGTACCTTGGCAGGGGCCTCTGTCTCAGGCTAATGCCGCTGCTTAGCTAGAATTGAAGTAATTTAGTTTAAGTATTGTTAGCTCTTCAATATTTGTGAAATTAGATGAGTCCTTTACTCTTGCTTAAACTTCAATGTTTTGTATTTGTAAAAACAAAAGAATATGTAACCCAAGAATCTTCAAGCTATTACAAAATTACAATTCTAGGAGTTATAATCATTAAATTTTTATTCTCATTTTGGTGATGATTATTATTTTTTGAGTTTTTCTTTACTATTTACCGTGTTATTCTGTCTCACCTGCTGGGGTGTTCATCGTGCAGTTTAGCCATGACTGCCTTACCATTTCATGGTTTTTGAGGACCTGGGTTTCAGACAGGACATCTCAGGTATTCTCAGAATTCTACCATCTTACAGTCCTTCAGCATTTGGGGAAGAAATCCTCTGAGAATAGGGAACTGTGAACAATGACTACCCAAAACACCCACATCAACAACCAAGAGCCCAGGGTGAACTGAACAGCTGTGAATTTGATGGTTTGATGCAGAGGACTAGGCAATGCACAGGCTTACCTAGTCATTCAGAAATTGCATTGATCTATCAACTTTTTGGCCTTTTCCACATTGACCAGTATAGTCCATAGCTGGTGTATACTATCCCTGCCAACTGGAACGTAAACAACTTCCCAAAGTTCTTCTGCCCACACACAAAAATTTGGCCAGCTCCTTTCAGGCCACTGTAGCCTGTCTGCAAACAACCAGATATAAAGCATCCTGGCACCTCAGAAATGACGTTCCCAAGCTGCTGTCAGTAACCACATTATTCTCTAGAATTACACACAGAAGAGCATTTGCCACTTCCTGCCTATTCTGGCTGACTCATCACTGGCAGTGAAGAGGGAGGTTGATAAATACTCTGAAATTTCTGATCTCTGGTTTTAAAGACTAAAAGAGGATAGCTTGGCCCAGGCCAAGAGGAATGAAGGAACGTCATTGTGTCGGTCCTCTAGGAGCACACCCTTGGAGAGTCTGCATTACAGAATTAAGGACGAAGCTTGGTGCTGTAGCTGCCTTAGTGAGCACCTGGAATTCCACAGGCTGAGGTGTTGGTGCCCACCCACCTCTGTTCCTTGCCCATCTCCCTCCCTCCCCACCCAGCCGCCATGGTCATAGGCAGAGCTTCACTTGTCCCCTGTCCTCTTCCTACAGACACGAAGGACATGAGCGAATTCGAGACCGAAGGCTTCTTTGCTTTGCATCACCGCCGAGGAGCCATCAAGCAGGCCAAAGTCCACCATGTCAAGTGCCACGAGTTCAGCGCCACCTTTTTCCCACAACCCACCTTTTGCTCTGTCTGCCACGAGTTTGTCTGGTATGGTGACGCACGTTCCTCTCCGGGACTCAGGGTGTGCATCCTGTTCTGCTCCCCACAGTCTGCCTGCATCCAGGGCTATGCAGAGTGTGATCAATGAAAGGTTTTCATATGTGGCTCCTCTAGAGCAAGGAAGTCAGGCCAGGCAGAAACAGACCCAAGGGACTCTAGTTTCTGGTGAAACAGGAGGCTGCTTGGGCAGGAGCAGGGAACAGAAGCAGAGGTGTCTTTATTACAAGCCCAGTTTTCCATTTGTCCACAAAACATGCACGGCCTCAGCAGCCCGGCTGCACTGGTGCTGCTGTCTGCAACAGCCAGCACTTTCCCGTCATAATGGGTGGTTCAGATGTTTACCAGGCTCTTGGGTTCCTTAACAGCCCTCAAGCAGAGATCAGTTTAAGCCTTGGGAACCACAGAGCAAAGGCTGTGACGTTGGAGACACAAAATGCCTCTTAGTTCTGGTTCTCAGCACCCTCGCCTAGCAAGGGATGCCCCTTGCTTTGGGCTGCTGCAGAATCTGTGAATGCACAGGTCTTGCCTACCCAGGGTGTCCAGCGGTCACACAGACTTCTGCTCAATTTTCATCAACCTCTTTTCATCTAGTTATTTGAACCTCCTTCCTTTCTATCAGTGAGTGTTACCCAGGTATCGGTCCTAAGCTTGCAACTTTGCTGGTTGCAAATATTCTCAGACACTCAGAAGAAATAAAATGTTATGTCTTTGTTCTATAAATGTGTTATAAATGTCTTTTATAGAGTAAGCTTAGTGAGATGATGAAATGTTTTTTTCCTTCTGGAATGGATTTTTTACTTGTTTTAAAATAAACTTTTAAAATTAAATTTGAGGATAGGTTTAGACTTTTTCCCTTATTTTTATAGCAGTTTTAGTTTTACAGAGAAATTAAGCACCAGGTACATAGAGTTCCCATACCCACCCTACACCCACATACAGTTTCTCCTGTTATTGACACATTGCATTAGTGGGGTACATTTGTTACAATTATGAATCAATATTGATATATTATTATTCACTTAATTTTACATTAGGGTTCCCTCTTTGTGTTGTACAGCTCTGTGGGTTTTGCCAAATGCGTAATGTTGTGGATTCACCATTATAGTATCATGCAGAATAGTTTTGCTGCCCTAAAAATCCTCTGTGCTCTACCTATTCATCCTTCCTCCCTCATCCCCTGAAACCAGAGCTTCAGAGACAATGAATTTTTAAGTGTGGCCCATGGAAATTCACGACTTCGAGCCCATGATACATTTTGGTCACACATTTTCAATCTCTACATGTTTGTTTGGAAAACATGAAAAGGAAGAGAAAATCAGCAGCTCCTCATTTATTTATCAGACTTTTTTTTAACAAAGCCTCTTAACATAAAAAAAAAACACTATGTTAGCACTCTTGGCAAATGATACACCAGGACTGCTGATCAGAAACGCTCTATGATTTGGGAAGCTTTGCAATCTCGTTCACCTCTTAAGTGTTTGGGGGGCTGATATTACCATGAACATCCAAATAAACCTGCCATGTGCTTTATTACAGGGGTCTGAACAAGCAGGGCTACCAGTGCCGACGTAAGTGAGAAGGATTTCTGTCGAACTGTCGTCATTTTTTTTTCAGTTGCTCCGTAACTTCTGGAAATCTTAAGCTGCAATCATTTCTTTTCAGAATGTAATGCAGCAATTCACAAGAAGTGTATCGATAAAGTTATAGCTAAGTGCACAGGATCAGCTATCAATAGCCGAGAAACCATGGTATGTAATTAGATTCCTCTTGTCATCTGATGTATGATGATTTTTATCCTGACATTAAATTTTACAGCCCACTAATTCTCTTGAATAATGCCTGAGCTTGAATCCTTAAGCTTAGCAATGAACATCAATCTTTCTACAACTCTTCCCTCTTCAATAATGATTATTACTGTTACCAAAACAAGGGGATGATTAAGAAGGTCACAATAAGAATGTAAATCACTCTACCTCTTCCAGAAAAATGTAATAGAACATAGTGGCCAGAAAGCATAGGTTTGATTAATTATATGAGAAAAAGCAGGTGGCATCTACAGCTAGAAGTGTCAGCTAAAGACTAAATAAAGATAAACGATTATAAAATACAGAGACATAATCATTCACAGTGTAGTAAGAGATGGTGGCAGAAGTATAATTCTTATGTCGAGAAGCAAATATTTCTTGCCGAGTGAACTTTGAGGTATAGTCTGAAGACAGGTTAGATTTTACCTCGTGGAGAAGGGAACCTGAATTAGAAGGTTGGGCAGCCTGTCATTATAAAACATTTTGACTTCCTTCTCCTTCCCTCTTCTTCATTCAACAACAATTTACTGAGCATCTGGTGTGTGAAACATACTGTACTGTGTACGATGTGCGGCACAGCACAGAGCAGGTGTGGTCCTGCCCTAATGGACTCTCCCGCAAAGTTGGGGAAACAGATAATAAACGAACAGCCGTGTATGGTTTTGATTTATATTAAGTTCTGTGAAGATAGAAATCAAGGCACAAGGATGGAGAATGATAGGGTGGTCTACCTAGACTGAATGGCCAGGGACTCTCCCCAAGGGCCAGAATGTTTCAACTAGGAGCTAAAGGGTTAGATGGAGCCAGTTATATGGATAGCAGAAGAAATAAGGCTCCAGACAGAGTGGAGAGTCCAGCATGTTCTAGAATCTGAAGTGAGACCAGTATGGCCAGAGCAGCAAGGACCGGAGAGAGAATGGAACACCAAGCTCGGGAACTTGGCAAGACCTAGGTCACGCGGGGCTTCTTTGTACCCTGGAAAAATGATTGACTTTATGTGGCTTGTCATAGGAAGCCCACTTTGCGATGCTGGGGGGGAAACAGTGTGTTGAGATATGAAAGTAAAACCAGAGATCAAAGAGAGACACTAAGGGGGCAGGTTGGTGGTTTGAGCCCAGTGAGCAGATTTTCAGGGGATTTTGATGTTAGAAATGACTGGATTTTTGAAAGCATCAGATGTGAAGAGTGAAAGACAGATATAAGGATGATGTGCAAGGTTCTGGCTTCTTCCCGAGGTTCTGCAGAGGTTGAGCAAAATTCACGACACTGTGGATGAGACTGGGAGGAGAGATCTGGGAGGAGGAGTAGATGTTTCCATTTTGGACACGTTCAGTCTGAGATGCCTGTGGACTCCAGGTGGAGGTTATCAGTGAGGCAATTTCATACGAGCTTGAGACTGACTGTCATACAGGTGCAATTTAAAGCTGCTGAAGAGGTTACCTAGTGAAGGAAGAGAGAGAGAAGAGGGCTCAAGACTGGGGCAAAAGAATTTAAAATTAGATGTTAGGTAGAAGAGAAGTGGCAGAGACAGAGGGTGAGAACACGGGTTCACACAGTGTGTGTGAAGTTACAGACGCCAGGAAGAGAGTGGCTCAGCTGTGTTCCTGCAGGTAAGACACTGAGAAAAATGACGGCCATGTGGACATCTTTGGAGCCCTTGGTCAGAGAAATTTTAAGGGAATCATGGAGGTATTAGCCTGCTTTGAGGGTGACTGAAAGTGATGATGTGGAAACAACCTGTGTATTAAGATTAAAGGTCAACCATGAAGGAGATGTTGAAATTAGCCTGCTTTGAGGGTGACTGAAAGTGATGATGTGGAAACAACCTGTGTATTAAGATTAAAGGTCAACCATGAAGGAGATGTTGAACAGAGTGGTGGCTGGAGGGACAGAAGACAGCCAGGGATGGGAAGTACTTCCACGGCCAAGCCAAGCCATCAAATCTGTTGGCAAGAAGGAAAGAGGCCAGTGCAGGTGCAGGTGGGGCACTGCAGACAGAGGGCGCCTCACAGTTTTAACAGGAAGAGAGCAGACCAGGTGGCTGCTGCTGAGGCAGGTCTGTGATTTGGAGGTGAGAAGACAGGAGCCCCATTAGACAGCCTGTATCCTCAACAGAGTCTGAGGTTGGGGCAAGGAAGAAGAGAAGGCAGCAAGTAACTTTGAGGGATAAGGAAGATCTGTGAAATAATTATCCTAGAGATGAGAAAGCACGGAGATGGACAGGAAGCAGTGGGATAGTGGAGCCGAGCTGGAAGGCCACTTGAGTTTGACGGGATCGACCCGCCCAGGTGTCTTGTTTTGTCCATCACAGGGGCAGGTACAGGGAAGGCAAATTGGCTGAGTTTTTCCAGAGTAGAATTTTTTCTAAAATTTAGAGCCAGAAGAGGATAATCTCATATTAACAATGATCCTGCTAAGGCTCAAAGAAGCTAAAGTAGTTTGTTCAAGGTCGATCACCTTTAAGTGGCAGACCTGGGACTGAAATTCAGATCTCAGTCTCCAAGATCATGTTTTTGTTTGTTTAGATCGAATTGCCCCCTCCTAGCTTTCTCCCTTTACTGGATGCCTTCAGCTTTTCTAGAAAAATCCAGAATTGTCAGCATTACTGTTAACCTCAATGGCTAAGAAAATCCCTGGCACAAAGTATTCAGAAACTGTTAGTTAAATGAATGAATGAATGTGTGGTGAATGTTATGTTCTCTAGGGATATTTTTTATTTTTTGCTCATTCAAGGTGACACCATCCTTCTATGCTCCTGTGCCTGGAACAGTATTATCAATAGAAAGAGGAGAGCCACATGTGTGATTTAAAACTTTCAAGTAGCTTCATTAAATGAGGAAAGAAGCAACAAGTGCAATTAACTTTAATAATATATTTTGTTTAACCTAATTTATCCAAATATTATCATTTCAACATGTAATCAATATTAAAAAATTAATGAGACATTTTACATTTTGGGGGGTACAAAAAGCACTGGTTCTGGATGGAAGGAGAAAAGGAAATACTGATCTTAAAACAGGAAGAGGAGTTTCATTTATTTAAATGGGAGCAGCGTTTCCTTAGCTCCCATTTAGATAAGTCACTGGAGGCACCTCTCTCCTGAAACGTCAGCCTGGCAGTGCGGATGCTTCGGGCACCGCTGTCTGCAGAAGGCGAGCTTGCCTTCCCCAGGGGAGCTGAGGGCTGCCTGCCCCCTTCAGCCCTGACTATAAGGCTGGACAAGCAAAAATGACCATCAAAATACAGCCATGCCAATATTCTTGTTATTGGTCACTGTTAGTTATGTCGGGAACCTCGAAAGCCAGGACCCCAGGGACATTCCCAGGGTCTTACCTCCTGCCTTTCTTCCAGTTCCACAAGGAGAGGTTCAAAATCGACATGCCGCACAGGTTCAAAGTCTACAATTATAGGAGCCCGACCTTCTGTGAGCACTGTGGGACCCTGCTGTGGGGGCTGGCGAGGCAAGGACTCAAGTGCGATGGTGAGTCGGGCAGGAGGTGAGCTGGCCACACAGGGACGCCTGCGTGAGCCATGCATGCGCTGAGGCCTTCTGGAGAGCGGGAGGGGGCTGTGCAGAGACAAGGTCCCCCCACCCAGAATAAGGAGTGCGATGTGAGTTTAGACATGATCTCCCCAGGATGGTACAACCCTGCCCTTCTTTTCCTTCCACTGCAACATGCTCACATCCCATAAAAGGGAACGCAGTCTAGGTTCAAGGTCAAGGCTCCTGGCCCATTGCCACTTGCTGTTCCACAGCCCAGGAGAGAAATGGAGGCAGCGTTTCTCCTCTGACTGTCCGCACCTGCTGTTTCTTCGGTGGGTTCTAGCAGGTCTTGCAGTGACATGCCCTTGCCCTTCCTTGCACCAGCTGGTAAGAGTCTTCTAGAGTCTCATCACGGTCCCATGAAGGAGCAGCCCAGCATGGCCATTTGGTTGGTGCTTGGTCCGCACAGAGGGGTTCTGTGACTTCAGCTTGGGAGTCTATCCCTGAAGTGCTGCTGTGAACACAGATCACCCAGTAAGAGGCCAGGTCCAGGCCCAACCGCTGTTTTCCCTTCTCTGGGTTTCCTCAAAGGCTCAGATTGCAGGAGAGCCTACGACTGCCATTCTCTTCTGAGGAGCTACTCAGACCTACCCCGGAAAAAGGAAACACAAAAAGGCTTTCTTGTGCTAGAACTCCCAGTTGCTAAGGCATAGCCTTTGGAAACTGGGATGCTGCCACAGCAGGATTAGTGAGTAGGGAGAAAAAAAAAATCCCAACAAGAACTGACAAGGCACTCTGCCTTCTGGGTAGGGGTCAGGTTGGGGACAGGCCCAGATAATACAGTCACACAAAGAGGGCCTCCTGCCACAGCACTGACCTTTTGTGTGATGAACTATTAAATACATAAGCCACTTTTTTCTTTCCTGGCAGCTCTGTTTTAACGTACACCACTGGCTAGTGTCTGCATTTTACGCGCTAGAGGGGGCTGACCGAAGGTGGATGACCATCCCCCGCAGTCTCCCCTTCCCTGTCCCAAAGTGTTCAGGCCTGTGGAGCCCAGAGTGACATGTTAGTGGAGGCAGGAGGAGTTAGGTTACCAAATCAGTACCTAAGGTAGTCACGGGTAGTCAAAATTAATCTTGAGAATCCCTTCTTGGCCCTAAACTACCACCTTTTCTCTGTACACCTGTTCAAGAATACCTGGATAGACAAAAAATAAAGTCCCAGTATTCTCATCATATGAACAGAAACGTGAATAATGGAAAGTAGTGAAACTCCCACCGTGGGACGGTGTTCCCGTGGCGGGCTCACGGTCAAGTTTCCTTCTGGGAGCCCAGTGTCCACTGGCTGAGGCCGGGCTGCTCCCTACAGCATAACTACAAAGCCTGGAACTTCCCTGAGGATTCCCGGGCATTATTTCACCTGCTTGGTTCTATTCTTCTTCTCTAACATCTTTCCTCTCCATCCCACTCCCTCTACCCGCTCTCTCCTACCACCTTCATTTCCAGTCGCCCCTCCCTCTTTTCTTTCACCCCCCTCCCCCCTTCCTCCCCTTCCCTCCCTTCCCTTTATCACCTTCCATTGTTGCTCCAGACACCCCCAAGAGTCCGCGTCCTCAGCTCCTTCTTTTGACTCTTCTCGTTCTAGGCCTCTGTCCCCCTCTGTCTCACTCTTTCATCTTGCTTCCTTACAAGCCATCTTCCTGAGTAAGCCTCCTTTAGCCTGCACCCTGTCGCCTCTCCCTCTCTCCCTAGTAATTCTCATGAAAATAGTCATCAAAAGGAACTATTCGCACTCACAGAGATCGAGTTACCACCTGATAGGTTAGTAACAAGCACCTACGACCTTATCGTGGGGATGGTCACCTTTCTCCACCACAGTGTCAGAGACAAGCACAGACCTGGCTACGATGTTAAGGCACAAAGTAAAATCCCGATCCCATTGTGCCAAATCCTCACTCACTGCCCCATTTATGTTGAAGGGATGAGTAACAAAATAGTCAGGACCTCCCAAGTTAAAACCTAAAACCTCCTAAACTAGTGCAACGTCAATTACGCTGACCACACAGCATTCAGAGCACCGTCATAGAAAACATCCTTACTCTACTAAAGACTTCAGAAATCCTAGAAGATTTCACATCAAATGGATTTTTGTGGCTATGCATATATAACTGGGACTAGTAATGGTTTACAGTTATTTACACAGAAAATGTTGTTTTATTTTGTTTTATTATAAACTGTCTGAAGAAGAGTGGACTAGTTAAAACTAAAGGTGAGAGCTGCCAAAATTCACCTTAATGTTTTACTATGTATGTGCATGTGATAAATAAGAAGAGACATTGTATTCGTCGAGCACCTACTTGATAGCAATCCCTGCGCTGAGCTCTTTGCATACAAATGTGCTAATAAAACAGCGTGATTTCATAGCTCCTACTGCCTAATTCTGTTCTAGCAACCCCTACTTATATACTTTTGTAGACACAAGTAGTCCTTAAGATTAGAGTTCTATCAGCTGGAGTTTGGAAACTTTTATGTTAGATTTTTTTTATCTTTGTAATGGTGATGTTTCATAAGTGGAACTTGGATTTTCTAAAACTAAAGACATAGTATTGTAGTTCTCTTTACACAGACTCACAGGCACACACACCCTCCAATCCAGGAAGGATCCCACAGCCACAGGAAGTGGAGGTTAGTCCTGTTTTCAGAACTCATGAATCAAAATGCTTGGCCAGAATCCTGGCTTCTCAGAGCTAGACGCCTGTGTAGATCCCTAGTCCAGGATGATGGGTCCCTAATCTGAGGTCGTGGAGGGCACGTAACTGGCCCAAGGTCATGCAGATCTGTGCAGCTGCTGCCAGTGCATGGCTCTCCCCCCCACCCAGTGCATGAGTGTTTCCCACTCCTCTTTCTTCAGCAAAATCTAGAATAATACCTCCTGTGACTTAAAAAGATGAAAGAAAACTTTGGCTCCTTTTCTTTGAGCCCCTTTCTGAAACTGTGTTGTAGATGTGAATTGAAGCTGTTAACTTGCATGTGCAAGAAATATCAGTTTCTTTATGGGATGCTAATCTAATAATTACAGGGGTTCTCTACCCTTCTTGTGATCATAAAAGATTTTAGAAAGCGTGTATATAGGGGCCGGAAAAACAGGTAGTGGCTTTGCCACCTAGTTGCTGTTGGTGTCCCCATCCAAGACCACCATAACTTGCATGTGCAAGAAATATCAGTTTCTTTATGGGATGCTAATCTAATAATTACAGGGGTCCTCTACCCTTCTTGTGATCATAAAAGATTTTAGAAAGCGTGTATACAGGGGCCTGAAAAACAGGTAGTGGCTTTGCCACCTAGTTGCTGTTGGTGTCCCCATCCAAGACCACCATGGTGAAGCCTGTGGCTTTCTGTTTCTGCACCACTTGTAGGGTTTTGCGATTTTTGTCAAAGCTCGGGTCTCCATACATGCACTTTGCTGTGCTATCTCCCCTGGCATTGCAAGCCAGCAAAGATTTCTCCCTTGCTCCTGGACTCACAAATGGTTGCTCTTCCCTTCCCAAGTCCAAGAAAGGTGAGGGGGCTCTCCCCTCCCTTAGTCCCCATCCTTCCTGCTCTCAGACACTTGCTCAGTCTCCTGCTCCTCAGGGACACCTAGCCAGAGGCCTTCAGTTCTTACCCACTCAAATCCCGAGACAAGGAACAACGCAGCCTGGCTTTCAGCAAGAGATGGCCTGGCCAGGAGGAGGGGGGGCCAGGGAGGGAAAAACAATTAAGGAGGAGAAGAAATCCCAAATAGTATTTCAACACACTTGCCTGCTGCAAGTAGAAAATGTGGTAACAGTTCTGGAGAGGTCTTTTGGTTGGTTTGCTTTTCACCAGGTCTTGATAGCTTCTGACGTCCTCCTACCACCATGAAGGTGTCTGTAAAACAATAGCCCGGGTGGGAGCCTTTCTTCACTGTGGTTGTTGCTGTGGCCATGAGAAGTTTGGTGTAGCGCTTTCTGAACAGCTCTTAGAAGGGCATCTGTTGATCAAAGTAGAGATGTTCATGGGCCTCAGGAAAATTACATCCTGAGGACAAGAGGAGGATGCTGTGTGGAGGTGGGGGTGGGGTGGCAGAAGTGACCCAGGGACAGAACAGGAGGTGAAGAGAGGCCCTTGTGCCTTCTCAGGTCCCACTGCCTTGCTCTGGGGAGGCCAAATAAGGGGGGCTGCTTAAGGACCCCACAGTGTCCCAGAGGAGTAGATGGAGAGTAGAAGGGTGTCAGCACTGAAATGTCCCCACCTTTTCTGTTATTCCTTGTTCCAAAGAAAGAATTTCACTTTGGCATCCTCAAAATAGATTTTAGAAATAAAATTAATAAATAAAATGCCTAGATTTTCTGAGAATGACCAGAAGTCCATTGGTTCCCCACTCACTCACCCTCTCAGGTCTGTTTGCAAGAGACCCAGCTAACCTGGCTGTCCCCCATCACCCACGACATGCACACGCACGCACCTTTTATGGCCAAGTCTCTTAGTTGAACTCCAGCTCTCCCGAGTGGGAGCCTGTGTCTCTGGGCCCCTTTCCCTCTTCCCCGTCACACCCCAGAACCTGCACATGCCCCTCCACCATCGCACTTCTTCTCTGCAGGTGGAATCAGCCACCTGGCTCTAGCCTGGAGGGTGGAGGAGCTTCCCGCAGCCCAGGTGGGAGAGGGATGCTTGGGCTCCAGACGGGCGTGGGAGGGAGCATCCTTCCATCCCAGTGTTTTGCGTGACCACCAGGGAAGTCCTCCCCTCCCAGCTGTGGTTCAGGCCGCATGCATACCTGCACTCCAAGGAGAGGCTTTCCTCCCTGTGGACAAGGCTCAGCTCTACCCAAGAGGACTCATTCCCAGCATCACTGGTCCTTTTTCTCCTGCTCACCATCCTGCCATCTTCTTTTCAGCATGTGGCATGAACGTACATCACAGATGCCAGACGAAAGTGGCCAACCTTTGTGGCATAAACCAGAAACTAATGGCTGAAGCACTGGCAATGATTGAGAGCACCCAGCAGGTAGGGAGAGCATGACACAGACACGTCCCTGTCATTGTGGCTGGACAGGGACCGCCTGAGCCCTCTGCTCTGTGATCTGTAGCAACCTTGCAGGACAAGGGGAACATGCTCCTGAGCACTCACCTCGCCCCTGACTTTTATCCTCACGCCCATATCCTCCCCTTTGAGATGTTTATTTATTTAATGCACTTGTATTGTGTGAATCTTTACAAGATCTTAAACTCTTCATGGAATGAGCAGGGACAGAAACAAATTCATTAAAATTATTGAAGGTTCACTGCCATCTTCATACGGATTCATTAGGGATACAGTCACCTGGGGGAAAACATTTATTTGCTAGTATCATCCCCAAAGCCCCCTCAGAACACTGAGTCTGGAGTAACTTTTGCCTTACCATTTATACCTTGACATGGGCTGAATTTCTGTATCCAAGAGCAGCCCCTCTTGACTTAGCATTGCCTATGTTAGCTATTTTTCCATGCGTTGACCTTCCATCCTTGTTTGTGATGGAATGACATGGGTAGTGTGGGAGAGTCTGTTTAGCCCCAGAAAAGCATGAAGGAAGCAAGTATGTTCTGCTGGTGCATTAGATACTAGGGACTCTCACAGGGTAGGGGAGCCTCAGAGTGCCGAGGGAAAGAAGAGCTTTGGCCGTTCTATGCATTTTGGAATCTTGAATGGTTTCTGTCCCCATGGACAGCAGGACAAGCTGTCCCATCCATGGGGGTCTGACTCTCTGTTTGTCATCTAGGCTCGCTCCCTGAAAGATACTGAACAGATCTTCAGAGAAGGTCCTGTTGAAATCGGTCTCCCGTGCTCCATCAGAAGTGAAACAAGACCTTCATCCGTACCGACACCAGCGAAAAAAGGTAGCTGTCCTGGCCCACCGTCAAATCAAAATCAGTAATTAATCTTGATGAACCTTAACCCAAGTCCTCTAGATTTAAGTTCTCAGTTTACCTGGTCTGTGGGCGATCCTTTTCTATTTCAAGATTACAGACCTACCCACCACGAAAGATAAACTTGGAGATCAAGAAATAAACGTAATGTTACAGAGGAGAGAGAGATTCTCAAAAAAGTGTACTATGCCTCCTCTGGCAGCAGGCCAGGACTAAACCCACTTAAAAGTTTTTGAAAGAAATATTTGGGTTAAACTTAGGAAGGGTGCCCAGGCAGTGAGGTGGACCATGCCCCAGTGTCTTGACTTGAGACTGATGAATGATGTAGTTCGGATCCTCAGCAATCTGCTGGGTTTCATTTCTTCTTCTCTTACATATGATCCATAGAAATTGACTCCACCATGCCTGTGAGCAACACAAACAATTGAGTCATCGTCCCTCCAATTTGGTTAAAATCCATATTTGTCCATGTTTTGACGTTATTAAAAGTGCTTGTTTGCTTTGCATATATCATCTTTCACTGATTGGAATATGTCTCTTAAGTTGAACTATTTCCCAGTCTATTGGATAGATAAAGAGACACAGCCCACACCCCAAATGCCAGGCTCACAGACAGGAGGTGCCACCCTCAGACAGATGGAGAGATATTAATGCTGCCTGAACTACAGGAACACCCCTTCCTAATAATTGTTGATGGAGCCTCAGAACAGAAGGTGGAAAATAAAATGTGTTCTCTAAGTAATGAAAATGACCCTTCATCATGTTTATTTTTGACCACTGACTTGACATTTTCAGAGCCTCAGGGAATCTCCTGGGAGTCTCCGTTGGATGAGACGGATAAAATGTGTCATCATCCGGAACCTGAACTGACCGTAGAAAGGCCATCTCTACATATGAAACTAAAAATCGAGGATTTTACCTTGCACAAAATGTTGGGGAAAGGAAGTTTTGGCAAGGTATGCTGCTGTGCTATAGAATCCTATGGGCCAGATTCCAGGAATTAAAGGACAAAGCTTTTGGTTGGTGCAGCGAAGCTCGTGGGACCAGAACTGTGTGTGGGTGTGTGGGTGTGTGGAGAGAACTTCCCTGAGTATTTTGTGAGAGGGTGGAGAGATCTCCAAATAAGCAGGGACCTGGGGGACTCTAGGGCAGCCTCTGCTTCCTGGGAATCTGTCCCCAAAGCCTCTCTGCTTTGGGGGTGGACACCCCACACACTAGTGAGTTGGATGTCTTTGGGCACCATAGAAGCAGGAAGATGCCTCGGCCACTTCCTGTCTCTCGTGGGTATTTTTGTTAGTTTTGTTTTTCCCCTTCTGCCTCTTTCTCAAGCCTGGAGTATTGTTTTACTTTGTATGTGACTATTTTCTCTATCAAATGTCTCTAAGCCCATTCTCCCATCAGTTTGCTTGGGCTGCCATAACAGAATACCAGGGAGTGGGCGGCTTGAACAACAGACATTTGTTTTCTCACAGTCCTGGAGGCTGGAAGATCTAGGTCAAGATGTGGACAGGGTTGTTTCTTCCGAGGCCTCTGTTCTTGGCTTGTAGATGGCCGTCTTTTCCCTGTGTCCTCACATGGTCTTCCCTCTGTGCAAGTCTGTGTTCAAATGTCCTCTTCTTACAAGGACACCAATTATATTGTATCAAGGTCCACCTTAATGACCTCGTTTAACCTTAATTACCTCTTCAAAGGTCCTGTCTCCAAATATGGCCACATTCCAAGGTACTAGGACATAGCACTTCAGCATAAGAGTTCAGCCATAGTAAGGCTATAGCTGGAGAGTCCTGGAAAAAGTTTTATGAATAAAGCCCCTCCTCTAAGTTCTTCCTGCCACACCCTCAGGTAATGGGCTGTCTCTGTCACTCACAAAGGACAGGTGGAGGAGGAGGAGAAGGGAAGAAAGATGAGGAGGAAAAGCAGGAGGAGAGAGGGAGAAAGAAGACATCATTTAAGAAGTCTCAGCCCTCAGTGACGGCAAAAACTTTTCGAGCTAGTGATTGTGAGGAGGGATGATATGGAATACAGGCTTTTAGGTGATTTTACATATTGATATCTAATGTATTAATGGGGCTCCTAGTTGTTTTATATTCTCAGATGCGTCTCCTAGGAAAATTTTAACCTGAGGCTCCATGAATTTGTGCGTCCAAAGCTAGCATTATGCTCAGCACCTGCTCACCAGGCTTTGGCAGGAAAACTTACCCAGTTTATTTAATAATAAACAAACTAAAATTGAACTGAGCTTCCTCCACAGCTGAATAATACTGCACTCCAGTTGGGGTTTAGATTTAAACATCAGTGCACCGCCTTTCAGCAAATTCTGCTCTGCAAACTGTAGCTGATATCCATCAATTCTTTTAGCTCATTTCCACAGTGATATGAACCACAACAGGCTCATTTGGAGTTCATCTGAGTGTAACAGGCAATTTTACAGCTAATCTTCATTATAAGTTGGCATCAATTAACGTGCAATTATAACCTGTTACCAAAAATTGAAAGCACATTGTATAGATGGAAGTTTTAGTTTATAGCTGGTTTTAGGATGTTTTACTGAAAGAAGCAATCACCAAAAGAGTACTATTCATTGTTAATGAAATGTTTATCTTTCTTTCTTCTCTTGTTGATTTCTGCATTTGAACAAGGTAATAAGAAAGACATTAAGTTAAACCTACAAGCCTTAGTAAATGTCCCAAGGGACAGCCAGGAGCTCCACGTATCCTCGGCTCCAGGAGTATTTCCATCAGGACCCTGGGTCCCTGCACACTGAGAGGAGAGGAGGATGAGGCACCAAAGCAAAATGGGACAGCTGTGTTTTGCTGTCTCACAACTCTGAGAACACTCCAAATCCTGCTTTTCCTCTTTCTTTTGGCTCTATGTGGGAAGTATCATTCCTCACCAAAATGTCAGCCACTATGCTCTTATTCCCAATCTACTCTGAAGCCCAGGAGAACAAATTGCATGTTTCTAGGGATGTGAACATCATTCATGTGCATGAATTCTCACCTAAGTTCCATCTCCTCCATCAGGTCAGCTACCACATAGCTGTGGATCTGCACTACATTGTTTTAAGCCTAGACACTCACACTTTCGATACCGGTTTAGTGTCATTGATTTCAGCATCCCTAAAATTCAACAAAATAAGCAAATGGCAAGTGTTCTTATTAACTGTCATTTGGAGAACATTTTGTAGTTCACACATCACTTTCCCATGTGGTATCTCATTTGATTGCCACAAGAGTCCTGTAAGTTAGAGAATACGGTAATAATTATCACTTTTACAGATTAGAAAACTGAAGCCCAGAGAGGTTCATTGGTTTGCCCACATATCCACAACTAGTAAATGTCTGTGAAGTGCAGCCAGGGCTAGAGTTTTCTGTATCCAAGTGTCATATCCTTGCAACAGTCTGCTCCTGAGTAATTTGCAAGAGCTAACGTTATAGAAACTCTCCACTATGTGCCATCTGGTGTCCTTTGATGCAAGATTCATGAAATCAAGTAGAAAAAGTAAACTTTGGAGTTAGATCTTCCACTGAGTAGCTCCATGAATTTCAGCAAGTTATTCTTTGAATCCAGTGTTTTTATTATTAATATCTATCCATATTAGTATGTTTCTGTTGTTTATAACAAAATACTTGAAACTTTGTGATTTATAAAGAATACAAAATGTATTGCTTACAGTTTCTGAGGCTGGGAAGTCCAAAGTCCATCTGGCGGTGGCAACAGTGACCCAGGGGTCTCACATTGCAAGATGGTGGAAGCAGAGAGAGAGAGAGAGAGAGATTCTCCTCTCTCTTCTTTTAAAGCCCTCAGAACCAAGCCCCGGACCACCATTTTTAATCCATTCCCTATGGCATGGTCCTACAATCCAATCACCTCTTCAAGGCCCCACCTTTCAATTACCATAATAGGATTTCCCACTGTCTTAACAGTCACAGTGGGGGCCAAGTTTCTAATACATAAAACATGGGGGACACAATTCAAGCTTGAGTTTTGGGGGGACATAATTCAATCCACTACAGTACCGATCTTGCAGAGTGTTATGAGCTAAGAATTAAGTTAGGTAATAAAATTAGTATACATAAAGTACATAGCAGAATGTCTGATGCATAGTAGGTCCTGAAAATGTTAATCGTCTCTGTGTCATCACATGAAGTGGTGTTCATCTTTTAAGCATATCTCTCAAATGTTCTTTTTTGCCTTGAAGAACTGGGTAAAACTTTGAGCTAAGTTTTGTGTGCACTGCGGTGATCAAGTGACTTCAACGGTGACAAAGTTCTTGTCTCCACTATTCCACTCTTCCTCCTTTGTTGAGCACTTTGTCTCCCTAAATTTTCCTTATTCATTTACTCGGGTCCCTGGGCAGGCCAGGCATACTTATTTAAACAGAATTTTTCAGGTACTGGGCATACCCGTTAATAACTTTGTGAAACCCTTGGAAATCAGTTAAGGGCTTCATTGTGTCTCAGTAACTTCCCATCCAGGATGGAGGGGATTGGAGAAGGAATCCTCTTTTCCCACCTAACCCAGGTCTCTCTTAGGACTGTGTTTCTTCTTTAATGAATGGGAATTCAAATTTTCAAATAAAGTCACTTCTTACCCTTCCTTCCAGGTCTTCCTAGCAGAGTTCAAGAAAACCAATCAATTTTTCGCAATAAAAGCCTTAAAGAAAGATGTGGTTTTGATGGACGATGATGTTGAATGTACGATGGTGGAGAAGAGAGTCCTGTCCTTGGCCTGGGAGCACCCATTTCTCACGCACATGTTCTGTACATTCCAGACCAAGGTACGGCTTCCCGCTCAGACCACCCTCCTTCCCCTGTAACCTGTCCCAAGGGTGGTGCGGCTGACGGCGCCCTCATCTGGAGACCTGGGGTATTGTCCCCATGTTTATCTTCTTACCTTTCACCCCACCTTCCATTCATCCATCCACGCTAACAAGTTTATCTCTTCTAAACACCATGGAAGTATTACTCAGAATTGTTTTATGTAGTCGGTTGGGAAAGATGTTTATTTCTAGATCTGTTTGCCTGTTTTCTTGTTTCTTTTTTAGAAATGGTTTAACTTAGCATAACCACCAAGCTTCTAAGGAGTTGATGACTTGGGGGAAAAATGTGACACATGTTTGTTCATCTGCCGTGCCTGTATTTGCAGAGACAAAACGTTGGAAAATAGATCAAAACGCATATGGACTGTTATTCTCCTTTCGAAGGCAGGCAGAAAGAGCAGCACTTAGCGTGGGCTTGGTCAGTGAGTGAGCCCCTAAGAGTGACGTAGGGTGTACAAAGTGGACGCGTCAGCTTTGCCAGTCACCCTCAGGTCCTTTCCTGTGCTAATCTTGTCAGAAGGCTCCACCTATCTGGGAGGACTTTCATCCTGGTCTCCTCTTTTCTTAAAAAAAAATAATAATAATATACTCCTTATTTTTTTCTGACTCAAAAGTTATTTAGTATCATTGTAGAAAATTTGGAAAATGCTTATAAACTCAAAGAAGAAATTTGTTTTTAATCGCACCACTTGGGTATACTCACTGTTAATAACTTTGAAGTTTGTATTCACAGCTTGCTTGTCTAATTAAATACCACAAGTGAATGTAAAAAGCAACAATGTATAAGCGATAATTTGGGAACATTTTGGGAATGGCCTTTCTTGAGGAGACAGTCACCTTTGCACACCAGTGAAGGACGTTAGATAAATCAATGATTTACTTCTCTGGGAAATCGTTATTGTTCAAAGACAGTTATTCATTTGCTTTCTGCTTCCAAAGAGCCCACCTGTTGAATACCAGATTATTCAGGAGGTTCTGAGGGCAGTTAGTCCCTTGCTATTTACCAGAGGCATGTGCATTAAATTATGAAAGGTTTTTAAAGTTCATAGATGAGGGATATACAGCCTGTGGAAGGGTGAAAATCTGGCAAAGTCACTTAAGAAGCTAAGAAGAGTGAAAATTGCTGTGGATTTGGATTCTGAAGTTCACTCTCAGATGTGCCATTTATCATCAGGGCTTTCCTCCCCTTCCCCAAACAGAAAATAAGAATTACCCTGCATTTGCTACTTTTCATCTTTTTGATAACAGCGATTCCAACTGAGGTGAGATATCTCATTGTGGTTTTGACTTGCATTTCCCTGATGATTAGTGATGTTAAACATTTTTTCACATACCTGTTGGCCATTTGTATGTCTTCTTGAGAGGTATCTACCCAGGTCGTTTGCCCATTTTTAAATGAGATTTTTTTTTTTTTTGTTATTGAGTTGTTTCAGTTTATTCTGAGTGTTAATCCCTTGTCAGATGAATAGCTTGCAAACCTACTACTCAGCCATAAAAAAGAAAATTCTGTCATTCGCAGAAACATGCATGAAATAAATCAGAAACAGAAAGATAAATACCGAATGTTCTTACTCATATGTGGAAGCTAATATAGTTGAGCTCACAGAAGTAGAGTGTAGAATTGTGGTTACTAGAGGCTGGGCAGGGAAGGGGGAGAAATTAGGGAGAGATTGGTGAACAGATACCAACTTACAGCTAGATAGGAGGAATAGGTCCTAGTGTTCTATAGTAGTGCTAGGTGTCCATAATTAGCAATAATTTACAGCATAATTTCAAGCATTTAGAAGAGAGGAGTTCAGATGTTCTCAGCACAAAGAAATGATAAATGTTTGTGATGATGGATTTGCTTATTAGCCCGATTTGAACATCACACATTATATACATGTACCAAAATATCACTCTCTACCCCATAAATATGTATGATAAAATATAAAAGTTTTTTAAAAAGAATTATCATGTAAAGAGACTATGAGGTGTCAACCAGATACTCACCATGTTAGCAACAGAGATGTACAAAACAATCATGGAATCTGAACCTAAATCTGAATGAGGCTCCAAAGAAAAAAAAATCAAAGAATTTTCGAAACTGATTTTCTCTGTGCTAGATCAAGATGATTTTTTTTTTTTTTTTTTTTTTTTTTTTTTTTCCGTGTCCGGCAACGGATCGCAACCCTCAGTGTTGCCCCCGCACCGGACCGGGGACGGCAACGGGATCGCAAACCTCGGTGCTGCTCCCGCGCCTCGCTCAGCCAGTGAGCGGGAGCTGGTCTGTACGTGGGATCCGAACCCCCGGACGGGAGCGCCACCGCGCTTCCCAAGCGGCGCACTATCCAGTGCGCCACCAGGCCGGCCCCTAGATCAAGATGATTTTGTGCATCATTCAAGCTGCGATGTGAACTATTGGCATCAGAGTCTAATGCAGATCAGCGTTATGAGGGGTTGTGTGGTCTTAGCAGGAGGAAAGAATAGCTTTTCATTCTTTTTATTCTTTACTAATATTTCTTTATTATTTTTTAATATTTATCTTTTCTGTGCCTCACATGCAAGTCCACAAGGCTTGAGATTGTGTGACCCCTTCTCAGTACCCACTTTAGTGCATATACCAGCCAACTTTTGCACTATTAGGATTTTAAACCTATAGGTTCAGTAACTATTTTCCATTATTTACATTTAAAAAGTAAAAAGTTGGGGGCCGGCCTGGTGGCGCACTGCTACAAGTGCGCCGCTTGGGAAGCGTGGCGGCGCTCCCGCCAAGGGTTTGGATCCCACATACAGACCGGCCGCTCACCGGCTGAGCGAGGTGTGGGAGCAACACCGAGGGTTGCGATCCCGTAGCCGGTCCCGGTCCGGTACGGGTGCAACACTGAGGGTTGCGATCCGTTGCCGGTCACGAAAAAAGAGAAAAAGGAAAATAAATAAATAAATAAATAAATAAAAAGTAAAAAGTAGGAAAAATCCACAATAAAATTTATTTACAGGAAAAATTGTCATAAATCTTTTAACTGTATTCACTTAAAAGTAAGTTTAAAACAAATGGAAAATTAATTAACCATACAATTTTGACACCCCATTTCACAAATTGCTTTCAAAGGTCACCGTTAAATTAATTCAACAAATTTTTGTTGAGGATATACTCTTTGTAAGTTCTATATTTTCCCCCAAAAGAGTAAGACTCTAAAACTATATGGGGGTTAAATTACAAAGCTATTTAATCTTCCTATCTAATTAATTCTAATTAGCAAATAGGAAAAAAAAAGTTCTACCTATCTTGGAAAAATAATATTTTATTTTATTGATTTTAAGTTATTAATAATTAGATGCAGTCTTCATTTTCTTGATAACAAAACAAAATTGATTTTAAAACTATATATACTAGAAGCTGTCTCCCAGTTTCAGAATCGTGAAAAAGTGAAATAACGTGTGTGTTGGTTAGAAATTGCATTTGATTTCCAGTAACAGGAACAAAAAATAACAATGGTTTAAATAAGATGATCTCTCTCACACACACACACATAAAAGGAGTGGGATGTGTGTTTTCAGGGCTCCACAGTGTCATCTGAGACCCGGGTACCATCTGTCTCCCTGTTTCTTCATGCACAGTACTGGGCTTTTATCCTCAGGGGTACTTCTTGGTCCAGTGTGGCTGCTGGAGCCCAGACTCAAGCCACATTGTAGTCAGCAAGTGGGCAAAGAGGGAGAGGAGAGAGCAAGGCCTTGCCCGCTGTCTCTTCCCTACTCAAGCGCTCTTCCATAAGGCCCACAGAAATTCTGCTTTGCCTTTCTGACCTCTCTATAGCTGCAAGAAAAGCTGGAAAATGAAATCTTTTGGATGGGCACATTACCACACAGAATAAATTTTTTTATTAAGAAAGGAAGGTAGACAACCAGCCTTCTCTGTTCTAATATATATTTTAAAATAAAGAAAATGTTATTTAAAAAAAAAAAAAAAAAAACTACCTTTACTGGGGGCCTATTCTGTGCCAGATAGTTTCCGGGAAACTTTGAATACATTTTCCCATTTAATTCTGATAACCCAGTGAGTTAGTATTCCCATTTTATCCATGAAAAAACAAAAGCTCAGAAAGATGAATTTGTGTAAGATCGCTGAGCTGGTAACTAGAAACAAGGATCAATATTACCATTTGTCTCTGTGTCCAGATATTGGCCTGTGTATTCATACCATGTGAGTATCTTAGTGACATGTCACCTCTATAGTAACTAAATATTCACCTATAGGGAAGAAAAACACCAAGAAAAATAATTTCCCCCTCTTTCTAATTATGCTAGGATAAAAAAAGATCGATAATTCAAGTATCCAAAGTTTCTCTAATCTATCTCTGATAGGAAAATGAGAAAGTTTAGTTCCAACTTTTAGTTGGGAAAGGAAAGATACGTCTAACACTGCAAATACTGTTTTTATTTTTATTCTAAGAAAATAATTTTTCCTTAGAAATTTCAAGTGAACTAAGGTCTACCTTTATGTGTGTCTCCTTTGAATTCTGAAAGACCCATCTGTATCCAAGTCTAAAACTGTAATTTAGGAAGTGTTGCAATTTCACACCTAAAAGAAGCTTTGGACTGCACGGGAATATCGCTGGGTGCATCCTCAGGTTGAATCTGAGTGAAGTGGCTGAGGTTTTGCAGGTGTCCGAGCGGCCCCCATGGGTGCCACACAGTCAGAATGCTCATGCTCACAGGCTCACCCCACTGCCCTCAGCTTCCACACTCCCGATCTGAACCAGCTGAACGTTCTTTGTCAGTCCTACTTTGAAATTTCTCTTTTATGAAGAAAACTGAGTTTCACTTTCTATTTACAGAACACACAATGCTTCACTTCCTGTTACGGCTTCAGGGCATGAGTTTATGCCCTGACGTTTGTGTGACTTTGTACAAGTCACATAACATTTCTTTGTGACATTGCTCTTCCTTTTTTTGCCTTCATAAGGATAATGTTAAAAAAAGCACTTACAGAGAAGTCTGAATCTGTTGTGAAGAAAAGTACTATATACTAACCACGAGATACTATTATTATGATCAGAAATAAAAGAAAAGCTCCTTTGACTTGATAGTTTCTAAAAAGAATGGTATTCTGGTATTTCCATGATTTGAAGGCAAAATCCATCTAAAAGTGCCAGAAGGTTTTTAATTTCAAGTATTTTATTCAGAAACTGCCTCATCTGAAGCTCTCAGAAATGCTTCAATCCATAAACCCTTTAGTTGAGTTAGAAGCCCCAGCAATGATCACAGTTGTAACACGGAAAAGAGAAACCACATAAACCACATCCTTGAAAAGACTTATCCCTGCAATAAGACCAGAATTAACTTTATATGCCTTCCCCATTTGTAGCAACTGATAAGCCTCTTTTCTTTAAAGTGTTCTGGCAGTATTCTCATCTTAAGAATGCCTTCAAATTGTTATTTCAGAAATTGCAGATCACTTAGACGTTCTTCAGATGCCCTTTCTGTGCAAAGAGACTGATTCAGCAGATGTTATATTTACAGTAAATTTACAAAAATTATAGATTTACAGTAGAATTATGGTAAATTAACATTGCATTCACAAAATTTGCTTAAGGTCTTCCACTCAAAGACACAGAAGATCATGCACACTTTATAAAAAATATATTCAGGAATTCTTTGAGTATAAGAAAAAGACACTAACTGTGTCTGAAATGCGATACCCTTTCTGCACTCCTACTTTAAACTCACAGATATTTTCTCCCCTTTGTGTGACTCTAATGTTTCTTTGGGGATCCTGGGACGCTATTGCCAATCCATTCCATTGTCAGCTGTTTTTAAAGTCCCAGAAGTATTGTCACCAGCTTCCCACAAGACAGGAGCATTTTGCATCTCCTTCAAGAGGTTATTGAAGGAAACTGCATCTCTTCTGTGAATCTGCTCTTCTTCCTTTGAAAGCTTGCTCAGAAACTACCTTTCCATAAATCGCTTTCAGATGCACTAAATTCTACTCAATTATCATGATCTCTTACCCGAATCAGGCTTCTCAGCTTACCTGACCCAGCAAGGGGGCTTAGTCCTGCATTGCTGGGTCTTTTCTGTGACTTCTTTCACATGCATTTTTTCCATTTCTCCATATAAATGCCGACAGTCCAGACTTAAGATGGCTCAACTTACACGTTTTGACTTTACATGGCACGAAGGCTGTGCGCATTCAGCAGAGACGCACTTGGAGTATGGATGCAGCCATTCTGCTCTTCCCTTTCTTTCAGTATAGCTTCCATAAGTTACATGAGGTGGTCAGTGCTTTGTTATAGACTAGGCTTCGTGTTCGATGATTTCGTCCAACTGCAGGCTGATGTCAGTGTTCTGAGCACATTTAAGGCAGGCAAGGCTAGGCTATGGCGTTCGATAGGTTAGGTGTGGTCAATGCATTTTTGACTTAATGGTATTTTCATCTTACAAAGGATTAACCCCATCGTGAGTCAAGGAGCATCTATAATACATTTATTGATATCAAAAAGCATGTTTTGCTATTTTTATTTTTTTCATTTTCCCATAGGATGCTACATAATGTTCTTAGGGGAGGGAAAAGGTGATAAATGATCTTACAGTAAACTACGCTGCTGACTATAACGTCTCTGCCGGAATCCTCAGGTGCCACAAAGGCTGGTCCTGAACCACACTAGGGGTGGAGGAAGTCCATCCCTGGCATACGTTCTGTGCCCACCCCCACGTGCACTTCAGCCCCATTATTTTCTCCTTCGCAGCAGGGTCCACATGATCTGGAACCCACTGCAG
This sequence comes from Galeopterus variegatus, assembly GCF_000696425.1. Taxonomy (NCBI): domain Eukaryota; kingdom Metazoa; phylum Chordata; class Mammalia; order Dermoptera; family Cynocephalidae; genus Galeopterus; species Galeopterus variegatus. Next base: position 231,536 of record NW_007727601.1, on the reverse strand, counting down.
CTTTCTGCCTGTGCCTTGATCCCCAAATCATCTTACCCATCTCCTTGATCTCTCTCCATTAAAACTTTTGTCACTTCAATGTCCTTTCCTCCACTTCCAGTCTTGGAGAAAGTACGTGATAAGTAGCATAGAGCTGATTTATATGTGCTGTTGTAACAGCAGTAACTTCTTAAAATGTGGCACTTAGCGATGCGGTTCCTTATTAAACCAAAGACCACATTGATTTGGTGAATACGCGTGGAACTCTTTAGTTGAAACTGTGGGAATAAATGAGAATTGGAATAAACCTCACTGGAGAGGTTCAAGTGCCAAACCAAAGAAAAGCCCTGTTCAAGAGACAGGAGGGAGAAGGGGGACAGGGAGTGACAGAGAGGATCCCTCAGGGAGATAAGAGGAAGGCCAGAGGAGTTAGGATTGTCAGAAACCTGGAAAGGAAAGAATTTCAAGGAAGAGGAAACAATGTATTCAGAGTGGTGAAGAGGTGGACAATCAACAGCAGAGTGTTGAACAGGTCATTTAGGAGTGACAGAGTATGTCAGTTGACACCTGTTAAGGAGTGAGTGGTGGGCAGGCAGAGTCAGTGGTTATACAGATAGCTTCTAGAAAGTGTGTTTTAGAGGATGCAAGCTTGTTATGACTGCGGGGTTTAAGGGATGCAACTCATGGGGAATGCTTGAGACAGAGAGGAAGAAACCGGGCGCAGGGCAGGCCGGGCAGGATGGAGGCTTCCAGATTGGCATCATGTGCTTAGGAATGTGCATGAACGCTTCCTCCCTGTCTTTTTGTGCTTTGACTGCTCCTTCCTTTCTGTTGCTGAATAATACTCCGTCATGTGGATGTACCACAGTGTGTTTATTCATTCACCTATCGAGGTGCATCTTGGTTGCTATAACAACTAATTTGATTTGTTATACTCATTAGTTTACAATGCATGTAATAAAGGTTAATATGTAAGGTGTTCTTGCTATATGCCAGGCAGAGGGCTAAATATTTTATGTGAATTCTTTCATTTAATTTTAGATGTGGACCATAGTTCACCTTTGTTCTTCAGGGTGGAGTTCCCAGCCCTTTCCACTGGCTGGATTAGGATATATCCCAACGTGGAGCTGAATTCTATTCTCCAGTTTCCATATTGTTACAGTATAATCTTGGATATTACAGCATTTGTTACGTATGCTTAACATATGATGCTCTGAAAGGGGCAATGGTATGCTTAGATATTTTGTGACAAATACTTTGATTCTAATTTTATTTCTTCTTCAGAGATTGCAAATCTTTTGTAAAATTCATTACATTAGTTTACTAGCCTTTGAAGAAAAAAAGCTACCTAGAAAAAATGACTACAATTCTTCTTTTTCTCATCTTATTTTTCTGGAGAGAGTCTATATTCCTGGCCTCATTTGCATGATATTTACAGAGTTTTCCATGCATTTTCAAAGTTAATTGTTATTGGTTTGATAAAATCATTAGCTAATTTCTTTAATGCTGTAAAATTCTCGTTTATCCTATAATATATGCACATTTGTCAACTGTTCCCTTATTTTCTCAATGTTTGACTAGCTGTATTGAATATTCATCATTTCTAATTAACTTTCCATGCTCCTTATTCTCATTCTCTCATTTGAAAGATGTAATCATTGCAAAGAGAAAGCAGTGTAGAAGCTAAATCATATTAAATAACTTACAAGTCCACTTTTACAATTCCTCCTTTACTAATCCTAGAATATTCCCAAAATGCCCTGTGCCTCCCTCTGAAGAATTGTCTTATGTTTTAAATATTGATATATTTTGGGAGTGCTAGGACCTTTAACTTCTCTAAGTGCTATCTGTGAACACAGGCACAGTCTCGGGAGGATTAAACAACTGATTTTGTTAAATCTGTCACTTTACTTTTGTATTTAATCATCTTCCCTTCACATTGTGAATATAAATTTTTATTTTGATGATACTTCTTTTAGATCTTTCTGTTATTTTGGTTCTTTGGGGGAGAATTATTCTATTTCTATTATTTTGATTAAAAGCAATTTAAAAAATATTTTAAATCTGTTTTTTTTTTAATCAGATTTTAAATCACATTAGATGTTTCCACTACTCTGTGTCTGGTCCGACTTTCTTTACAGTGCTTAAACCTGATAAGTTTCCACTTAGGTGAACTAAAAAGGACGGGACAGCCTCTTACTTTACATGAAACACTGGATCCAAATCTCTTCCTCAGTGCTACAATGACAACACTCATTTAAATCAGTCAGTGAATCGAAGCCTCACTCTGAGCCCTCTTTGAAATTGACATGCTGACTACAGCATAAATCTCTTCCTGATACTTTTGGGAATTTGCTCTCCAGTAGCTTAAATCTGAACAAGAATAACAAACCCCCCTGGCAAATATTGAAAATCTAATACCATATAAACATAAGGGAGTAGACAACCTCACTAGGAGAAAAAAAAAAATCACTTGCTCATGATTTTAAGAAGTAAAATTCATTAAATTTTTTCCCTAATTATAAAAGTTATAACAACCAAATATACTGTAAATACTGAAAAATACACATAGTATTCTGAAATGAAGAGAGTCTATAGTAGATATATTATTTAAAGGTACCTAAAGGTAGGAGTATTTTCTTTCATCTTTTTTTTATTTTGCAATTTTATAAGTGACAATTTAGTAACTTTAAAATCTTCAGCAGAGTAGGTCATTTTTGCATCAAACCCATATTCCTTAAAACTTGCCTTTTATGTTAAAACTGAATGTATTCCTAAGACTCTTCTGTGCTATTGAATATATAATTCTCAACATGTATATGCGTGTACATTGTATATAATAACTACAGTCATAAGTACAATAACAACAACAGCAGACATTTATAGAGCACTCACAACGTTCCAGGCCATGTTCTAGGCACATTATATGTTTAAGCCCATTTTATCTTCATAGGAACCCTATGAAGTAGACACTATTATTATCCCCATTTCACAGATAAGAAAATTAAGGTGACCCTAAGGGGGCAAGCAACGCATTGAAGGTCAAACAGCTGTGAAGTTGGGAGCAAGGTTTTTGCTCTACCGCCTCTGCCAAGAGACCTAACCACAGAAAGGAAAACAATCTTAAAATTCATGAAATGGAGTCCTGTTTGCACTTCTGTTATGAAGGAAAATCACTTGTTAGTTAATACAAGAAGGCCCTAGGGGACAATTGAGCCAGTAAATACCAACTGAGCCTGAGTCCCTGTTGCAAGGTACAGACCTCTAGAAATTCAGACACATTATTTCTGACACATACTAATGAATCTATTGAAGGCAGAGAATTTTACTAATTAGTGTTTATGGTAGAAATATAAACAGGTCCTAATGAATGCATATGCTGGTCTTCAGAGAGCCATTGCAGAGAGCCATTTCTTTCTCTCTCTCTCTCTCCCCCACTCGCTCACGCACGTGCCCACACACACAGTACATATGCATATAAAAAAAATACACATGATTACCTATTGGGCTTTTTTGATGGTGTATCTTTATGAAAAGGAAATAACCCTGTTTTTGTAAGATGTTTTGATTGACAGCTCAATGTAAAAGAAAAGAAAAGATAAAGTACTCCAGATTCAGAATTGCTCCAGCCTTCTACACTACAAACATGCCTAAGAAGTTGCCTGTTGGTATGACCACACCATGTAGGGTGTGTGACACACCAGGGGGGTGTTGTGCCAGCTGCTCTGGATGCTGTCCGGTATGCCCACCAGGTGTGTTAACCTGGGACTGCAAGCTCCGCCCCACCTGAGGCACCTATCTCCCATCAAGTTTGTGCTGAGGCAGCCGCGATCCCAGCTCTGTGGTCTTCATCGAGGCACAAAGACCCTCTCTTTTCTCATAACCACAGAGCTGCGGATGTCAAAAAGACATCTCTCGCACCTTTTAATTCTCAACTAAAACCTTGCTTTGTGGGGACAGCCTTACAGGATGACTTGTGCATCTTTTCTCTTTAATAAATGAAAGTAAGAATGCAAACCTTCACAGCGCTAGTCCCCACCTCGACATCTGACTCGAATTAACACTCAGTATATCAACAATGTCAGTAAAAAGAATGAAACTCACAAAGACAGAGATTCAAACACAGTGTCTTGGTCAAAATTAGGCCAGAATGATTTAAAGGATTTGGCCCTGAAAACTACTGAAATTATTACATAACATCTGTTATTTGAATAATGATTTTTTTCCAGTTCTTGGATTACCAAACTATTTAAACATTTTTATTCCTGTATACAGCTTTTACTTCCTTTTCTGATTTTTACCAGAATAAATCACTTTTACAGCTGAATTTTATAGCTATTTAACAAAGAAAATGGATACAAAAGAATTTCGATTTTAGAGTCCCAAAGTGATCTCATTTTCATAAGTACATAGGAAAACAAAATACACAGTTTCATCAACTAGGTAATGAAAGATATTTGTAGAAGCCCTGGAAAATGCAATACTTTGTACACAATTACATAGAATTATCTGCAAAAACACTAGACTTTTTGAATTTTTGACACTACGTAGTGTACATATTTAAATGATTTTTCAAGAATATAATAAATACCATTTAGCAAAGTAATAAATAATTGTAACTCAATTTTGTGCCGTGGTTGAATTTGTAAACTGGAGAGCTGGTAAATAAGTACGGGTTAGAGAATGGTGAACCAGTTGCTTTCTGGTTAGCCAAGGCACTTCAGCATCATTCAAAGAATGCCTTTTTCCAGTAGCCCTGAGGTAATTGTACTGTCAAACCCCAGCTGAAACTTCATTGGCAGAATGGAAATACACTTGGTGTTTTACTGTTTCTTTAATGAAAACAGTGGATGATGGAAAGACATTCAGAGAACTCAACGAAGACCAGGAGCATCTTAGGAGGAAGATGATCTTAGGTGAGCCATGCTCACCTTACAGAACGGTGGTTTGACTTGACTGGACAACAACAGAGGTTCCAGGAACCTTAGCGTGTTTCCTCCTGCAGGGAGCTGGTTGAGGAAGGCAGCCTTCCAATTATGAAACACTTTTCCAAGGAACTACTTGACAAAATGCTATGTTTTTGCCACTTAAATAGGCAAAGTGAAAAAATTCTTCCAATACTTGGACTGAGGGGAGAACCACAGAAATCACCAGGTTCTACTCTTTGTTTTGGTTCTTTTCCAAAGTCAGAGATCATGCTCTTCTCCAGGCGGACCTTCTCACATTCAAAGAGCATGTGATGCACGTTTCAGAAACAAATGCAAAGACCCATCAAAAAGTTATTCTCCTGGTACTTTTGTCATCTACTCAAAACAGCGCTAAGTCACATTCTGTGCTTATCCATTCTGCTTTCCAGCTCTTGGCCCACAGTGGGATTAATTTAAATGTTAAAGCAGTCCAAGACCCTTGTGACCTTAAACACCTGTGCAGACACAAAGGTGTTTGCCCCAAGCAATAGCCAAGCTCTGTGAGCATAAGCAGGGCACTACTGCAATGGGAGGAAGCCTCTGACCTTTGCTGTAGGACCTCCTGAGGGTGGTTATGGTGGGCCATAATGAACTCAGCCCCAACTCCTACCTCCTTTGAGGATAGTCCAAGGGGAAGGCTCATCTTTAATTTTAACCTTTAATTATACTTCAAATATGCATTATTTCTGGACAAAGATCACTCAGAATTTTGCAAACATAGCATTCTCTTGCCAATATTTATTTTATCACCTGGGAAGCACTACTTGGGTCTTGATGTAATGTGCTTAATAGTGACAGTTTATTCATTTCATCTTTTCCCCCAAGAAAAAAGATAAAAAGCATAAAATGTATAGTGAAAATCAAGGGGTCTTGAGGCTAACACAGGGGAATTTAGTCAAAGGTCTCATGGATTTGTCTCATTTTCCAGAGGATGGAACTGAGGCCGTGGGATGGTGTGATTTACCTGATCCCACAGCTAGTTAGTGACCAGGGCCAGTCTAGCACAGAGACTGGAATTTCCATTCAACAAATGCTGTGCCAAGAGTTATGGACAAACTCCAAGGCTAGGACATATTTGGCATGTCCCATCCCCCAACACCATCATAACTTCAGTTCTCACTCACCGAGAGGAATCATTTGCATCAGTTAATGTATTACCCAGCCTAAAGAAGTGAGCTCCAGACTAGTAAGTGGTCATATAAAATTAACCCAATGCAAGCCCCAGCCTGCTTGCCCTTTGTCTCAGCTGGTGACCAGAATGGAAAGGACAGCATGGGAAGAAGTTTAATTCTCTGTTTCCTTTTTATTTCGAGAGCCATGGGACTGTTCACTTCTTTCTTCAGGGAAGTGTTTGCTGTTTGCTTTTTTCTTTTTCTTTCTTTCTTTTTTTTTTTTCCTGGCTTTTAAATAGTTTCTTCTAAGGACAACAGCCACCAGTTATCAGGTGCATACCGAGCTTGCTTTCTACACGTATTATCTCATTTCATGCTCACAGCAGCCCTACGAGGTAAGAGTATTATTACTCCCATTTTATAAATGACATGAGGCTCAGGAGAGCTGTGTAACTTCTCCAGAGTTACAAATAGATGGGCTTTGAAATCGAGGCTGAGTAAAGACAAAGCCCATGCTCTTAACATCAGCTCCGAGTCTTGTTCATCTTGGTTTGGCTCCACCTACGCTGGTCCGGAGTTTTTCCAGTGGACAGACGTTCCATTTGACAGTGATTATGCAGGGGTCCAGGTCAACTGCAGTCACCTTCAACTCAAAGCACTCCTTCTCCAGCCTTCTGTGAAAGTTTGAACGTATTATATTTGTGTTTACTTTATATGAATTTGGGAATTTGGATTCAACATTTTAAAGTTATCCACCCCTCAAAATGTGATCCTCAAAATCCAAACCTCAGGTCTGTACAGTTCCATACACACATACATTTGTGTTAATTTCCTCACAGAGCCATCTCACTGGGCCCAGAGTTGACCCAAGAGTTCTTGAATGGGTGGATTCTCAAGCTTTCCAACCCAGCAGCCTGCTCTAGAGAGATGGCAGGTCTCTCCATCCTGCTCACTCACACTGGAGCTCCTGGCATGGATTGTCTCCATCCCCCTTCAAGAAGCCCAACTTTTACCTGGTATTCACCCAAACCAAAGGGTTAAACTAATGCAAAATGTCATTATAAATGACAAAAGACAATCAGTGGGCTTAATGTAAAGATGAGAACTGGAACAGGCATTTTGGAAAGATTTATTGTGGAGCCATCAAATCACTTAGGATTAAATGTGACATCCAACATACTATACGTCTCCATCACTGCTTAATTAAGAATCACCACAGCAGTGCAGTCTTTTTGTCGTTCCCGTGGTAGTAAATACTACTGAGCCCCCTAATTTCTTAGACTCTTTTTAAAAAATTTTTTAATTAATTTATTTTAATTGACACGTTGTAATTGTACATATTTATGGGGTACAATCTGATGTTTTGATACACATATGTCATATAATATCGGATTATGGTAGTTAATGTATCAAGCACCTCATGCATTTATCGTGTTTTTGTGGTGAAAACATTCAAAAGCCTCTCTTCTAGCTATTATGTAATATGCAAAACTTAAATGCTAACCATAGTCACCCTACTGTGTAATAGAACACCAGAAATTGTTCCTTCTCTCTGATTGAATTTTGTACCTGTTGGCCGGCCTCTCCCGTTTTCCCTTCTCCCTTCCCCTCCACAGTCTCTGGTAACTACTGTTCTACTCCCTGTTCCTATAATACCAACTTTTTTTTTTTACATTTCACATAAGAGTGAGATTATGTGTTGTTATCTTTCTGTGTCTCACTTACTTCACTTAACAGAATGACCTCCAAGTCCATCCATGTTGCCATAAATTACAGGATTTCATTCCTTTTTATGGCTTAATAGTATTCTATTTTGTATATATACCACTTTTTTTTTTGTAAAGTAATCCATTGTTGGACACTTGATTTCATACCTTGACTAGTATAAATTGTGCTGCAGTGAACGTGGGAATGCAAATATCTTTTTGACATATTTACTTCATTTCCTTTGGGTATGTACCCAGTAGTAGGATTGCTGAATCATGTGGAAGTCCTGTTTTTAATTTTTTGAGGAATCTCCATACTGTTTTTCATAATGGCTGTTCTAATTTACACTCGCAGATTCAATCCCCCAATGCTTGTTACGATGCAGAGTCCAACTGAGACATGAAAACAAATAAGAATGGTGTGTAACATGTGTGGGATGGGCTGAAATTCTGCCTCCAGTTCCTTCCCCTATGTCCTCCAAGTCCAAAGTGACAGTATGTCAGTTCTGAAATGTCATCCTTTATAGGAGCGCATAGGCATCCTAACACTTGGAGGAAACCATTCCTCTGAGCACTGTCATCAATGGTCTTACCATTGCTTTCATACCTTTTTTTCTCCTGAGTACTTAACAAGAAATTTCTACCATGGTGACTTGTACAAGGCCATTATGGTTTTGAGAAAAAAGGAAGTTTAGAAGCTCTTTAGGCATTTGTGAGAACAAGAGCTAGAGAGGATACGTGCCGATGAGAAGCAGATGTGTGCAGATGAAGCAGGCAATCACTCTAAAATTGTGTCTGAAATATGAATATTATACTTATCAGCAAAAGATATGAAACCAACAAATTATATATCAGATCGACTTCGGAAAAAGCAAGTGGACACTTCCCTTTACCTGAATTACTGAGATGCTTGCCACATTACTTGGTGTTCCCTGTTCTGTGGAGACCTAGCAGTGAATACCACTATCAGGACAGAATCCTGTTTCTATTGTCACTTCTTATGCCCCAGGGCCTCGACTAGTCTCACATTGAAATTGAAAGGTTAATCCTACTAAAAAATCACTCAGGTGAGGTTTTGGGGTGCAAATTTATGAATAGACATGCCAAATGTCTGTACACTTTATGGATTACTATTTCTGTGATTTCATTAAGAACCCTTTGAAAATCAGGGTGCTCAAAGTGTTATGAATATATTTATTGATGAAACATTTTCTCAGAGTCAGAAAAGCTTCACCTGGTTGGAATTATGGCTACCTGTGATGCTCAGACCACAATCTGCAGACCACCCAGCCTTGCTTTTGACTGCTGCCACTAGAGGGCTCTGGCATTAGCAACATGCGTGGTGTCCTCTGTGAGGAGCAACACACTCACAAACTGCAGCTGCCTCTGCAACAGGACTGAAAAGAAAGAAGGCAAAACTTGACTGCAAGCTCCCCGAAGGCAAAAGCTGTTTTTCCTCCATCTCTGATGGATGAGGCAGGAATGTGCATCCGATGCTCACTCCCCCGAAGCCCCATGCCCATAGAACGTGCTCATGACTGTTTGCCAAGAGTTGAATGAACGGATGTTTCCCAGCCCTGCTCCTGGTGTTAGACACCCAGATTTCAAAGTGTGTTCTCTTTACCATCCTGCACATTTTCAGTTTCAGGAAGTCTATGATCAGTGCCCACCAGGTTCCAACATGATCATCCCATTGTCTGGCAGGCAAGTCTGATTGGACTCCTGCTTGCGCGAAGCCCCACCTGCTGGATTGAGGCACATGAGCCTCCAGAAAATGTCACACAGCCTCCCACCCAGATGCCCCAGGCTTCCTAGCATTCAAAAATATAGACTAGCTGAATTATTTTGACAGTCTTTTTATGCGTGATTTCAAGATATAACTGGTTCCTCTGAAATTATCTAATCCATTACGAAAGTAATCCTTGTTTGTCTTTTTAAGGAGCTAAAAGTCGGGATTGTTTTGCTTTTTCCCTAGGAAAACCTCTTTTTCGTGATGGAGTATCTCAACGGGGGAGACTTAATGTACCACATCCAAAGTTGCCACAAGTTTGATCTTCCCCGAGCAACGTAAGTGCCCTTGGAAGGGTTGGAGGGCAGTTTCCCTGTTCTCGTCAGTTCCTGTGTGCCCAGTTGCCCACAGAATTGTCCTATGTGGTGTTTTTGTCTGTTTGTTTCCTCACTTGGTATGCCTAAATCCTAGGGCGAGGTAAACCCTTGGGAACACATCGAACAAGGCAAGAGATTTCACTGGGTTTTGAAACCAACTACATAGTTTCTTAAGGAATCATCCCAATTCATCAGGCTCCTATAATCTGAGCACAGAAGCATGTATTTGCCCTTTGGAGAGAAAGCAGGAAAATGGAACACAAGTCTTAAAGGCGGCCCCCGAGGAAGAAGCTCTTAGCAGAGGCCTTTCCCATGTGCAGGTATAAGGCATTTGGCTCCTGGGGCAGGTGGATTAGGAAACTGGAAGAGGCACTTATTCTGTCTGAGATAAATCTTCACCTTCTTTGACATCACACAGCCTTAGACACAAGTGATATGAAGCAGGCTGCATTTACTTGGTGGGACTGCGGCTGAGTCCCCAGGTACTGACTGCTCCTCCTCCCTGCGCTGGTCCTCCGTGGGTCCTACTGCCTGCCTAGTAAAACCACTGCAAGACTCAAGCAAAAGAAAACCGTGCCCCCAGGCTCTATTTAAAACGATGGGTACATGTGAGCTTTCTTGGTTTGATGCCTAATAACCTTTCACTCACCTCTGCATGAACACTTTGAGTGGTCTAGGTTGAACTGGGTTGAAAGGTAGACTAGGTCCACCAGCTTCTGCAAAACTCTGGCTGAAATAAATGGCTGTTTTGTCAAATCTAGTGGGTAGCACTCTGCTGATCTTGTTACCTCCAGAAACCCTCAGCAAAGTGCCCACAGATAATGTTATCGGATTTCTGCAGCACAGAAATCACTGGACATTTTTTGTGCTAGGAAAGATTTCCTCGATTCACCATTTTCTCCTGCCCTGTATTACCTTAAAGCCCCAGCTTAGACACATACTATCTGTTGTGTTCTAAATGCCTTTTAGGAAGGAGATTTTTGCATTCTTCCAGGAGACCCAGCAAACCTCACCTCCAGGAAGCTCCCCCTTATATGTGACCTTAATCCCAACAGTGATAGTATAAACTCATTTCCTTTAAGCCTGCCCCTCTTGAAGATGAAGAGTAACTTATCACTTTCCATCTACTAATATCCTTTTTCCCACTTCTCGGGCTGTATTTCTTGCCGAGGTTAAATGTGGTCAGTACAAAAATAAACCAGCCAGCTCTATTTGGAATGGCCATGTAGACAAGTTTATGAGCTCCAAGCAGAGTTTTAAATAAAAGAGAAAATTATTTTTTACTAAACTGTACTATTACACTTAATGTTTGTGTATGTTTTATTAGCAAAAAATGACAGCGTAGTATTGCAATTGAAAATATGACAGCAAGCACTAGACACAGGCAGGACTACTAAGATACCAGCTCTGTTCCACTGTCAGCGCTGGGGCAGGACATGTGTGAGCCTCTGTTTTCTTATGTGTAGAATGGACACCATTGTCCTTCTCAGGATTAAACACAATTATGTGTGATGCCTTTGGCCGAGCGCTGCATGCACATGAAGTATCAGACCGGGTCTGGGCTTCTGCTCTGTTCCATTAAGGCACTCACGGTGACCCTTGGCTCTCCTTCCCTCAGGTTTTATGCTGCTGAAATCATTCTTGGGCTCCAGTTCCTTCACTCCAAAGGAATTGTCTACAGGTAAATTTTGCTCTTTGGAAACAAACACTAAGGTATTGGATTTCCTGAACTAATCATTGATGTGACCTGGCCAGTGTGCTTCTGTAGTAGGAAGTCCCCCACCCAGGCCTCCCGCCTGCTGCAGCTACGTGGAGGATGGATTCATAACAACCAAGTGAGACATTCCAGCCTCAGAAGTAGGAAGGCTCTAATCTTGTTTCGTCCTTTATCCTGATCCTGACTTCTCCTCTCCCCTTCGCCTGCCTTCTCATTTCCTTGAACCACCCTCCTTCTCTTTGGTGTCTCATCCTTGCTTTCTCTCTCCTGCGTCCCTTCGCTAGCTCTTGTTTTTGCTTGTATTTGTTTGGACTTCCTGGAAATGCCTATGAAACTGCCTCTTTGGGGTGGGGAGGGGCCTCTTCCACACCCATCTGTGCACACCTGTGATGCTACACCTTGTGGAAGTGTACACAACACCCTGTGCATCCTCATTCGTGAATCCAGACTGTCTCTCCTGTACGGCAGCATTTCACATCTTTCTGTCAAAGCCCTTACATTAAAGCTATTGTGCTCCGATCTCTTTACTGCTTTTTTTGGAGCGTAACTGGCACTTATTTAACATACACATCTTCAGAAGTTTAGCTGTTGGGTTTCCAACTCACTACAGATTAAGGGACAAAGAAAAAGAAAAGAAAGAAGCTAGTGAGGGTAAAGGTTCAGTCATGTTCCACGCCAATTGCTGAAGGCAGGAGGCTGTGTATGGAGATGGTTAACACTGAAGCCTTGGTGCTTACAGAGAACGCTGTGATTATCTGGAAAGTTCACGCATGGAGGAAGGACCTCTGCATTTCCAGAGGGTGCAGCCAGGTGAGGATGGGCGTGTTTAAAGTCACGGAACTAAGACTTAAAGGAGGTTTGGGACTTCAGTCTTCTTAAGCACGCTCTTTGAATATAGATTTTTTTGGTCTATCTACAAAATAATAGATTAAGAAGCTATTTTATAATATTTTTTGTTCTTTAGTAAATTGAGAAATACTCACCAGAACATTATTTGAAAACCCTGATCAGAATCCATGCAGCCAGGTGAGGATGGGCGTGTTTAAAGTCACGGAACTAAGACTTAAAGGAGGTTTGGGACGTCAGTCTTCTTAAGCACGCTCTTTGAATATAGATTTTTTTGGTCTATCTACAAAATAATAGATTAAGAAGCTATTTTATAATATTTTTTATTCTTTAGTAAATTGAGAAATACTCACCAGAACATTATTTGAAAACCCTGATCAGAATCCATGTGTGTGTGTGTATGTGTGTGTGTGTTTTCAATTTTTATCTATATCTGTAATGCCTGAACTATATCTAAAATGTACCTGTATCTAGGCAGTGAGTAGACTGTGCGGGATGGATCAATGATAGGATGAATGGATGGATGGATGATGGATGGATGGACTATGGATGGATGGATGGATGGATGGTGAATGATGGATGGATGATGGATAGATAAATAAATGGAATGATGGATGAGGGATGGATGGATGGATAAATGAATGGATGGATGGACAATGGATGGATGATGGATGGATGGATAAATGAATGGATGAATGGGATAGATGAATGGGAGAGATGGAGGGGGAAAATTAGGAAGGTTATAGAGAGAGACACAGAGATCTTAGAGCTGGAAGAGACCTCATGAAACCAACCCACACGCCTATATGCAGTCAATTTCTCCATATCACAATGGTTCTTTCTATCATGTCATCTTATAAAATTTTGACAGAACAAAAAGACCAATAAAGGTCCATAAGTAACTTTAATATCACAAACAAATTGTACCCACATTAGAGCTCTTTCTTGCTTTGTGCACAGAAGTCATGTTCTCTAAGGCTTCTTATGCACCCAGAAGAAAGAACACTGCTGCTCCTCTTTAATGTGCTCAAGAGGTTGTAACGATCCTTGAAAGTCATCCAATAATTAAAATGAGGACAGGTCATCAGACAAGTAGCTTGATGCTGAGATTGGCCTGCTTTAAGAAATTCTTTCACTGCCCATGTATAATTTGGCTGATCTAAACTTTTAACCTAGCAACTGAATTAACAAAGGGACTCTATTAATTTCCTTCTTTTGACCATTTATGATTATGATTTTCTTGCTCTGATCACAAAAGCCATGTGTTAGTTTCAAAGGACTGCCATAAGAAATTACCACAAGTTTGGTGGCATAAAAAAATCAGATATTTACTCTCTCACAATTCTGGAGGCCAGAAGCCTGAAATCAGGGTGTTGGCAGGGCCCTGCTCCCACCAAAGGCTCAGGAAGAAAAGAATCCTCCTTCTTCTTCCAGCCTCTGGTGGCTGCAGGCATTACTTGGCCACACTCCAGTCTCTGCCTCCATCTTCACATAACCTTGTCCTCTCCTTGTGTGTCCCTTCTGTGTTTATCTTATAAGAACATTTGATAGATTCAGGTCCCACCTGGATAATCCAGAATGATCTCTGTTGAGATCCTTAGTTTAATTACATCTTACATCTGCAAAGACCCTTTCTCCAAATAAGGTCACATTCACAGGGCTCAGGGGTTAGGACATGGACCTATCTTTTGGGGGCCACCATTCAGCCCACTATAATTGGCATCATAGACTGAAAGTTCACTGAATGTGCAGCCCTCCATGAAGCATGGGGTGGGCACAAAATATGAAGAAGTGGTGTTTTGTGGGGTTTTTTTGAGGTAGAATATAAATACATAAAAAGACACAAGCAGTGCATTCAAAAAAGTCCAGTGAATATGATTTCAATTAAAAGCATAAGTACTGAAGGGAAGAAAAATTACTATTAGAAGGTGAATTTTTCAAAAGGGGAGAAGCTCTGCAGATGGAAAAGTGACTCCAGAAAATGCACAGAAATAGGAGTAAGCATCAAAAAAGTCCAGTGAATATGATTTCAATTAAAAGCATAAGTACTGAAGGGAAGAAAAATTCCTATTAGAAGGTGAATTTTTCAAAAGGGGAGAAGCTCTGCAGATGGAAAAGTGACTCCAGAAAATGCACAGAAATAGGAGTAAGCAGGCAAGCATAGGAACGTTAAACATGTGTCCAGCTTCACTGGAAAGGCTGCTGGTGGACAGTCACAAGACCTGAGGCCAAGAGATGTGGAGAAACAGATGGCAATGTCACCATTCAGCACGTGCTAGAGGAACTGTAGAAAAGTGGCACCTTAAAAGATGTCATAAGGCCTGTTTTGGGTTAAATGTGAAATCAAGAAGATGGAAAAATATGCAGACATGTAAAGAGAAGAATCTAGAACTTCAAATTTTAGAATATTAGAACCAAAAGGGACCTTAAGTTATATTTTGTTGATAAAACTGAGCCCAACCCATATATCTGAAAGAAGTATCTCATTAGCTGTCACAAGGAGCCCATGAGACGAGCAAGGCAGGCAGCACAGTCCCTGTGTTATGGATGAGTAATCAGAGCCTCAGAGAGGGAATATGGCCACAAAGCTGGGATTTAGAAGCCAGTTTTGACTCCCTCTCTGCCTCTTCCAAATGCAAAGGCTTTGCTTACAGGGACCACACAGCTGAATGAAAGGTGTCCACTTAATCTGTTATACTTGATGCATGGAT
Organism: Galeopterus variegatus; assembly: GCF_000696425.1. NCBI lineage: Eukaryota > Metazoa > Chordata > Mammalia > Dermoptera > Cynocephalidae > Galeopterus > Galeopterus variegatus. The sequence goes on along the minus strand of NW_007727601.1, from coordinate 216,392 downwards.
GGGAACGGGCTGCACCCTGAGCAGACAGATGCTTACAGAGTCAAACCAGGGGCCTCAGACACTGATGTTCTTCTGGGTCCTGATGTCCCATGGGGTGTACATGAGGGGTAAGTAGCATGGTAGCATGATGTGCCTCAGAATTCTGGGCCTTTGGGTTCTGGGGCATCTCCAGTTGACTCCAGGGAATCTTGCAGTCTTCCTCTGCCTTCATTTCTTACCCCATGGAGGTCTGGCTTTCCATGGAAGGCTTTCAGGAACTTTCCCATTCTGACTTGGATCTCTTCGAGCTTCAATGACCTTCTGTCTCACTGCCCCGAACCCATCTGGCCCTCTCTAGAGGATGGATTAAAAATCTGACAGGAAGTTTATTATTCTTAGCCTGTGGCCCAGAGAATATTTATTATTGGAATCAGTTGAAGTGCACCCTTGTATATCTTAGCAAGATGAGTTTGATGAGAAAGAGCAGGTGCGCTTGGTATAAAGGGATGTAAGAGAGGATAAAGACTGGGTTTGCATCCTAGCCCAGTGAGTGGCCATGGGCTGGGATAAATCACATCACTGCTAAGAGCCCTTGCTTTTCCATCAGCAAAAAACAGGAATAAGAATAATAATTATTTCAGATCAAAGAAAACCCAATGCAGGGGCCGGCCCGGTGGCGCACTGCTGTAGTGCACCGCTTGGGAAGCGCGGCGGCGCTCCCGCC
>NW_007727601.1:185608-215183 GCF_000696425.1 Galeopterus variegatus | reverse complement strand
CACGGAAAAAGACAAAAAAAGGAAAAAAAAAAAAAAGAAAAGAAAACCCAATGCAAATATTAGCTATTATGTTCATTATTTTCAGGATCTGTATATATCAGAACAGCGGATATCTGGCTCCGTTGAGACAAACACCAAACCATTCTTCAGCCAAATTGCTAGAAATATTTGTACATGGCTGTAAATGATGCAAATACGTTTCATATAGCAGAAACCCAAAGTGATATCAATATAGCATAGTGTGTGGAATAGGTAATGAACCTGAAACTTAAGCATAAGGAGTTCAATACAACCTATAATTGGACTTACTGGGATATATTTGATAAATTCCAGTGAAACTGTGTATTTAATTCCAATGAAAGATCAGGGAGACAGAAAACTAGCACTCTCTAATGAGAAGATGTCGTGGACACCTTCAGTCTTGATGGTAAATGTGTGACAGCGTTTGAGTCAGCATGAGACAGAAATAGAACTGACATGAATGTGAGATCACTCCAGGTCTCCCAGTCAGACAGACCCTTTCAGTGACACGCTGGTAATGAAGGTTACCAAGTCGGCCCCAATGGAAGACGTCTACTCTGGGGACATCTGTGAGTAGTCTCAACTCCACTAAAACAGTTGTACTCTACTCTCGAGTTCTCTGGCTAACTTACTCTCACAGAAGGTGGAGAAAGCAGTAAAAGGGAATTGTTACTCAGGAATTAATCGCAGCTGATAATCCCTGGTTGGTGATGAATTCATTTCACAAGTATTTATCAAAAGCTCAGTACATGCTGTGCTGTTATCAGAGCAGTCACAATACATCAAATTAACAAGCAGTATATATTTCCACCCTGCTGTGGGTCAGATGTGTCCCCAAAAATTCATGTATTGGAAACTTGATCTTCATTGTCACAGTGTTAAGGTGGGAAATCTAATTTTGATAATTGAAATGTGGGGCCTTTGAGAGGTGATTAGATTGTGAGGACTGTCCCCTCGTGAATGGATTGATCCATTCCTGCAGTAATGGGCGTGGTTCTGATGCCTTTGTAAAGAGAGTGAGTGAGAATGTCAGCTCTCTTGCTCAGCCCATTCTTACCATGTGACAACTGGTCACCACAGGTCCCTGTAGAGAGTTCCCACTCAGAGGAAGCCCTCCCCAGATGTGTTCCCTGGACCTTGGACTTCCCAGCCTCCAACCTGTACAAAATAAACCTTATTTCCTTATAAATTACCCAGTTTCAGGTATTCTGTTATAAGCAATAGAACCAGACTAATACATGCCCTCATGAAGCTTCCAGTTTAACCAGAGAGATAGACAAAACAAATAGTGATGGGAACTTTAGAAGAACATGAATATTGATGACAAGGAACATAGAATCACTCAAACTTTTGCTTAAGCAGAAGCCAGACCTCACCGAGAAACTGGAACCAAGAAGGCAGGCCCACACGAGGTAGTTTCTTTCAAACAGTCCCTGCTTCTCCTGGGGTTCCCGTGGCTTCCACCTCTGCTCCTGGCTAGCCACTGCATTCTTCTCTCTTTTGCAGACTAGTCTTCTCTTTCTCCAAGGGCATGCGAGGGCAAACGCCACCATAGCCCTAGGTGTCTTTACAGTTCAGGCACCTAACTGGGACAGACTGGTGCCCCCACATCATGATTCAGCACCCCAAAGAGAAACAATGAATGGTCCAGCTGAGTCAGGCACCCATCTCTGGTCCATCAACTGGCCGAGGGGACAGGGTTACCCACCAGGCCCATTGGGAGAAGAATCTTTGAGAAGGGAGCCTGAGCAAATTCTATAAAAAAAAAAAAAAAAAAAAAAAAAAAAAAAAAGTACAGTAAGGGATAAGAACAACGGCTGTTTCTACTCCCTCCCAAGTCATCTTAGCTGACTAAGGAAGGCAGGTGTAGCCATCACCACCCACTTGTCCCAGACTTACGGGGGCAACACTGAGGGTTGCGATCCGTTGCTGGACACGGAAAAAAGACAAAAAATAAATAAATAAATAAATAAAGGGGAAGAAAAGCTGAATGTTATTTAACAAACCAGAATTCATAAAATTTCATTGGCTAAAATCGATAAAATAAAAATTTTAAAGAAATCGATGTCAAGTGAAGCACCCGAATTATCTTTTAAAAATCAATTTCACAGATGCAAGATGAGAAGGATCTAGGATAGCAGCAGTACAGAAAAAAATACCTGGGGGGTTTTGTTTACAATTAACTCAATATTAACCGTTATTGGGTAAAACCACTAAAACGACAGGTGCAGTATCTTAGGGCACGGTGGCAGAAGGCAAGAGGCTGGTAACAGAAGCTCTTAGCACCACCAGAACCTGTGCCAATCACATGATCCATCTGGAGGATACTGGTTCCATTCTGAGTGCCACCTTTCAAGAAGAAAGTGGACAAATCTGAGATATTTGAAGAGTAGGAGCCAGATGTGGAAGGGTCTGAAAACCACATGATAGGAGGAATTGTCCCTGACCTTGGTGAAAAAAAGAGGAGAAAACTTGATGCCACTTTCAAATATTTAGGGTGTCATGTGTATTCATGATAAAAAGCGTCCTTGGGTGAACAGGTGAAATAATATGTCTACACCGGTAGACATAATTTGGCTCATTTATTTTTTTAAGAAAAATACTATCCATAACATTTACCTAAATATTGTAAGGGTATGCTGCTTCTCTAAGGAAAGAGGAATGTGTTGACCTGATGTTCGGGTGTCGCATGGATTCTGGTTCTGGAGCAGTTCTTTATCAGTTAGGAATAGGCTTCCTCATCTGGACTTGGAATTAGGTGCTGTGTAATACACTCACAAAGAAACAAAGAGAAATATATAGAAAATGGCAGAAAGAACATTCCTTAGACCTTTCCTCACTCACCATGAGCCCTGGGAAAGTCCTGGGTAAAGCGCCTCAGGTCCGTGCTCTGTCTCCTTATACTGAGCCCTGCTCCTTGGGCCACCAGAAAGAGGAATCAGCAGCAGCCATTCCCTTGAAGAATCAGCTTTGTCTACACCCCACTTGGTAATTAAGTAGATGTGTGTTGTGTGCTATTAGACACCGCCCTGCACCAAACACATCATCAGCCACCAGCCCGAGGTGGTCTTTCATTGTGAGCTGTCTCTTCTCATCTAGACACAGTTTCTTGAAGACCCCTTTTAAAATTAAGGGTGCTGCCCTGGGGAGAGAACACAGTGCATAAGCCGTGTCTCACCACCTGCCGTGCCAGCCATCCCAGGAATCTGGATTGAGCTCTGGAGTTGTGCTGAACCGGGCATGGAAGATACACAAATCTGTGAGGGAGAGAGGCCTGGGTGGGCTGACCTGGGGCAACAGGGCCATGGGCAAAGTCCCGAGCATGGGCCGCGGTGACCAGGACAGCAGGCAGTGGGCACTGAGCCTCCATGGCGGCACTAGTTTAACAAGATCATGTGTGTTAAAGTGAGATTGTGCTTTGCTTCTATTTTTCAGGGACCTGAAGCTGGATAATATCCTGTTAGATAAAGATGGACATATCAAAATTGCGGATTTTGGAATGTGCAAGGAGAACATGGTAGGAGACGCGAAGACAAATACCTTCTGCGGGACTCCTGACTACATCGCCCCGGAGGTAGGAGGCCTGCCCCCCTGGGAGCCCCGCCACTGCCCCTCCCCGCTCAGCATCAGCAGGTTTTAAGTGTTTCGGTTCAGTTCCAGATTTGTGCTTGTTTCTCTAAGTGTTTCATAAATGCAGCCGTACGTATGGCTCGCTGTTATTATTTCATGTGGGATGCTACTCATACTAGTTACACCTTTCCAAGGCTCGACTGGTTCGTTCTCTTTCTGTCATGGCTCTGACCCACCCCCAGCCTTGAACTAGACTCAGACAAACCAGAAGGAGGAACTGGGGGAAAGCCAGATGGGAACAAATCCCACCTAAGTCAAGTGGTCTCACTGTGGGGTCGAAGACCCGAACTGGGGTTTCCAAGCTGTCCCTGTGTGCCATGGAGAGATGGCCAAGGTCTCACCGACTTTCATTTCTTCTTCTGTAAAATGGGTCTAATACTTACATCACTATGGTGTTGCACACGTTAAATGAGAAAGTATGTGACAGTTAAACCTCAGCCCCACTCCTGCCAAAATAACAATAACAATAATTAATAATAATAATAATACATTGCTACCATATTCTCAGCATCCAGAGGGAATGGCATTTGCTCAGAAGGCATCCATCAATCTAACTAAACCCACCTCTCCCCTCATTATATAATCCTCCCAGCTGCCCACCCCTGGAGGTTAGAGACCCCCCTCAGCCCTTGGTCCTTCCCACAGCACAGCACAGCACTTCTCCTAGTTGCTTTTTTATCTTTGGATCTCCCTGCATGACTGGATGTTTGCTCTAAAGCCAAGGACTGGTTTTTTCATTCATTTTTTTGAAGGTTTTTATTTCTAAATAATTATAGATTCACAGGAAGTTGCAAAACTAGTGCAGAAACATCTGCCATCTGTACCCTTTGCCCAGGTTCCCCCAGAGGTTACATCTTCCCTGGCTGGGGATCAGTATCAAACCTGGGAAACTGACATTGGTCCAAGGCATATGTGGTTCTGTGCCACCGTCTTACACGGGCAGATCTGTGTGATCTTATTCACATTTATATCCAAGGACCTAGTGCAGGTCTTGGCACATGAAGGTGCTAATAAACACCTTCTGGAAGAATGAATGAATAACTGAATTAATAAATGTGTGAATGGATGATTGTTTAATAAAGACACTGACCAACCTCAGACTTCCTGGGTAGAATAACTTTAGCAGCAAATTCTTGCCATTGCCAAAATAATTGTGGTAGCCTCAGTCTAAGAACTAAGTGACTTTACCCTGTGATTGTGTGGTATTTGATTTTATGTAACCTTGTTTAAATGCAAGGTTGGACTCTGTTCCACAAGAAATTATGGCTTCTAACTTTCTAGGAATTGTCAAGTTCCCAGAGCTTGGTTCATTGATTTAACAACTTTTTGATATTAGAAATCTGTGCTTCATTCAGGTTAGCACAAATATAGATGTCGATGCACTAAACCATTTCCAGTTTGAAGAGAAGCCAAAGCTAATCAAGACCTCAGAGAAGAGACTCAATTCAGCGGCTGAACTCCCCTTAACAATAGTTCTATAATCCATCCCCCTTCGCGGTCACTGCCAGCAGAGGTCTCCTTTGTCATTTTCTCCACCTCATGTGAGCTTCCTCGGTTTCTTTCCTCTGCACCTGAGGACATCTTAACGTGTTTGCTTTGCTCTTTTCATTCCTGTCTGTAAATGCTTCACGCCGTGGCCTTGGCAACCTTCTTCCTGATTCTGTTTCCCTCTGCAAGTTCCAGAATTTAGCTTCAGTGACCCGCTTCTCACTTTGCAACTACCCTTTCCACCTCTCATCTTCAAGCACGCCTCTCTCCATTGCACTTCAGGCTGGGTCCTCTTCCCTTCTTCCTGGACATTCTCCATGGGCACTGCATTGGTGACCATGGGTTTAGATCCAGAATAAATATGGCCAGCCTGAACTTGTTCTTGCTCCAAACCCACAAGTTCTTTTTCCTGCTTGAGAGCTCCACCTGAAAATCGCAGGCCCTGCAAACATAACTGCTCCAAAACTCACTTTCTCTGGTGAACTTCCCCCCAACACACTTTTTTTTTCTCTTTCTTGGTGAATTACTTGTCATCCACCTAGTTGTCTAGATAGAAAACTAGGAATTATCCAAGTTTTCTCCTTTTTCCTTAGCCCCCAAAATCCAACCAAACAGCAAGACTGTCTAAAATTGGACCTCTCATGTCTGTTTCCATCCCTAATCTTGTGCCTTCGCTGACTCTCCCTTCACTAATACTAATTAGGAATGTAATTGGCATTCCTTCTCTATCCTCAATGTGAATGCCCTTGATTTAGTCCCCAAAGACTCTCCAGGCCCTCCCATCCCTGCTGCTGCCGCCCTGGTCAGGAGCACCGGCATCTCTTGCTGCGGGTCCTGGTGGTGCCCTTGCACCTGACTTTCCTGTGTCCCCCTCTGTGCATTCAAACTTCTTGATCATGCTCTTGTTGAGACGAAGGTTTAGCCACCTTCTCATCAGCTAAAACACAACTAACGAGGTCGTCGCTGTTTTCAGCTTCATCATATGTGGCTGACAAAGAGCTTGAACTACAAGTAAGAGAGACGCCAACACCGCCGTGTTCTCACGTTTTGCTCATGTTTGTGTTACTTATCGCAGTTTTATCTTTAATCTGCATATTGCATTCGCATTATCACTGCAGTACTACCTTTAGTCCAAGCCTCTTTGCAGATAACTTTTTAAGGACTTGTCACTTTGTGAAAATTAGTTAGTTAAAACAGAACCCCAAATCCTGTGCTACCTTGTGATTCATGGAAAATAAATGAACAGGCCAAGCTGCCCCTGAGTTCCTTCTGAGATGAGACTTCCCGAGGGATACCCCACGGACTGTTCAAGTTTCTTAACAAGGGCACCCATGTAAATGTTCATAAAGCCTAACTTCTTTCTTATTTCAGATTTTTTAAAAAGTAATATAAATAAAAGTTCTAAATTTCCTCCCACATCCCGTTAGATCATCTGGGTCATTCTTTGGTTTATGGACCCTATGAAGGCCATTGGTCTGCCAAGTTACCAGACTTGCCTTTGTAATGTGCAAACCTGTCACTCCAGTGCCTTAAAATCTTTGAGAAGTCCGCAACTCTCAGCTGGGTATGAGCCAAAATCCTGAGCATAAGTCCTCAACAATGTGTCCAGGCATAGACAAGTGCTGGCTTTCCCTGACAGGGCCACACCGTGCCTGCTCTGCCTTGCACATCCTTGGTCTGTGGCCATCCCACCTCCACAGCCATCCTCTCCCTAAAGATGCTTCTCACCTCTCGGACTAGTCTCTTCTCTGTGCTACCAAAGCACATGTGTGTGCAGTTTACCAATAAGCTGATTTCTCCCCATTGGGACGGTGAGTTGCCCACCCTGCGGCACATCTCTTCCCCACAGCTCATAGCAGGTTTCCTGAATAAACGCCCACACCAGGGCGTGCACCTGAAACACCCACTCTGCACGTGTACTGCATCCCCCACCTCTGGGCCTCTTTTACACGCAACCCTCAGCAGCCTCCCCCTTCTCTATCCCACAGCATCCCACCCGCTTTTCAAGGCCCCATACTCATGCCATCTACCGTGTGAGGTTTTTCTTTATCTCCCTCACATGCCCATTGCCCTTTTCATCCTGAAAAACAGAACGAAAGTGGAGCAGTGCTCTTTTCCCTCTGTGCCTAGTAATCACTTAACCTTCCCTAAAGGGGCTCGAAGCCTGCACTGCCTTGTGTCGTCTTTATGACTATGCAGTTGTCACCTTTTCTGTTAAAGTACATGCTCCTTCGGGGAAGGGATTCCATAGCTAATGGAAAGCACAAGGTAAGGCAAGGAGTTAGAAAGACACAGGCGCACAAAATGGCTGGGGACAAAGGCCATGAGCCCATCTAGCGGACACTGATCTCTCCTATCAGGAGAACTCAAATCCTAGCAGTAAATGCATTTCAAAGTAGCAGCAGGAATGACGCATGAAAAGCAGTCGCAGTCGGCGCTCCCCTCAGCCGGGAGATAGTGTCCCCAGTCTGTGTCTCCCGAGACCCGAAGCTCCTCTCCAAGGCCCCGCTGCTCCCTCTGTCTTCCCATTTTAGGAGCAAGAAGGGTCTGGTATAAAATCAGAGGTCCAGGCTCATTTAGACAAAGAATAGGGAAACAGGTAAATAGGAAAACCTCCTGCTTTCTAATGCACACTAGCTACCCAGCAAATCCACGTGGGGTTTCAACAGGAGGAAGCAGCTCCCTGGAGAAAGTAGGAATCACCAGAAACCAAAAGCACAGAGGTCCCGGGGGGCACTCAGTACTGGAGCAGCGCTTATCCAGGTGCACATCCCCGCAGAGGCCTGTGCCGCTCAGCTCACCAGCTCCCAAAGGCTGCAGGAGGTGCAGGTCTCACCACTGTCAGGGAGGAAGAGGGACTGTGGCATGGAGTGGTAAAGCTGGGGAAGGAAAGGAACAGGACAAAAGAAGAATGAACAGCCCATAATGAGGGGAGGCACTGGGGCTGAGACAGAAAGGACCTGCTCTACCAGTGTTTCTCCACCACTGTCTCGTGAAATATATACAGTGTGGGCTGGCTGGTTGGCTTACTTTGTTAGAGCTTGGTGCTGATAACACCAAGGTCAAGGGTTTGGATCCCCACACTGGCCAGCTGCCCCCCTCCCAAAAAATACACACACACGCACAATGGTGTGAGCATGACCTTGTTAGGTTAATGTTTAAAACCAGGAGACAACTTTATGTAGGCACATGATGTTATAAAATGCCCCATGACTGGAAGTCAGAACATGGCCTTCCACTCACTAACTAGGAGACTTCAAATAAGGCATGTGACATCCCTAAGTCCAATCATTATCCTCTTTAAAATATGAATGGCAGGACTTAGCTCAAGGCGTTCTTATAAATAAAAGACATAATAAAGGAAAATTCCTAACATCTTTTAGTGTTCTTTAAGGGAATATTTTGTTCTGTGTGTAAATCTTCATTTTGCTTCTTCCTGCCTTAGGACTGAAATTTTTTACTGACATCATCTAGCCTAGATGGCTTAATCTCCACTCCAGCTGTCTCCTGTCCTCTAAATGTCTCTTCATTTGTCCTGCCAAATGTAGTTGTTTATTTACAAAGATGTGTTGCTCACAGCAGTTTGTGTTCACTTTGGCACCCCCTGGTGGCATGTCTCAGAAATTGCGTGTGTACCTGGCCCCACTTAAGGGCAAACTTGCCTGAACGAAGACTGTACTTTAATGCGTCTCTACTTTTCTTATCATTCTCCCAGGTCTACTTTTAGGTTATTCCTTAAGGAAAACTTAATTTTTTTCTAATTTTAAAATAAATTTTGTAAAGTTTAGTAAACTTTAACATTTAAATATTGAGTTAAGGCCAGTGGACAGCATTTTTATACTGGAAATTGGTGGCAGGTTGCAAAATTCTATTTCTAACTTGTGTGTGTGTGTGTGTGTGCGCGTGTGTGACCGGTAAGGGGATCACAACCCTCGGCACAGTGTCGTCCGCACCACGCTCAGCCAGTGAGCGCACCGGCCATCCCTATATAGGATCCGAACCCACAGCCTCGGCGCTACCAGCACCGCACTCACCCGAGTGAGCCACGGGGCCGGCCCTCTATTTGCAACTTGATCTATATTTTCGCATATGGGGACAAGTTCATCAAAATAGATATTTATCATAGCACTTATAGGAATGTTGATATGACAAATCACCTTGACGTTCCTAGTTTTCATTAGATCCTTAATAAAGCCCCATAATAAGCTGGCCAGATGTGATTGCCACTTCTTACAAATGAGGTTGAGAGGTAGGTTAAGGAGTCTTTCCAAAACTATGCAACAAGAGATTAAGCCAGAAGTAGAAGCTGTGACATTTTATAAAGCCATCAAACCTGTTTTGCTGTTGTTTTGTTAGAGACACATCACGGTAGCCTTGAGCCTCCCTTGGTACTGATCCCAAGTCCCAGGGATAGGCACAGGGGTGAGGCAGGATCCAGGATGACTGCTGAGAACATCATTCTACTCCATCAGAAAAGTTCACCAGCATCAAAACATGCAGCTTTTAGAAAATACTGGAATGTCTAGACGTCTAGTGTCATTTTTCTTTCCTAAGGCCATTGGTGCTCCAATTCTACAATTTATTCCAAAGCCCCATTTAAGAAGGAAGGAAAAACCTCATTTCAAATGAGTAGCACCAATAGCAATCATGTGTGTGTGTGTTTATGGGTACGTGCGACGCCCAGGATAAACTGCAGAGTGGAGAGGATGGCCACCCCCAGGACGGTCCCAGTCCCCCTTTAGTGATTCAGTACTATTATCCATTCCCCGTTTTGTTCTGGGTAATAAAATAGCCTGTCCCCAAGCCATCCTGGGAGCAGCAGTCATGAATTAACAAAGACTTTTTCTTCTTCTCCATTTAGCAAATTGTTATTGTGCTCCTTCTATGTACTAGGATTTTTTTTAATTGTGGTAAAATATACATAAAATTTACCATTTTAACCATTTTTAAGTGTACAGTTCAGTAATGTTAAGTATATTTCTATAGCTGTGCAACTGTTCTCCAAGATGTTTTCATCTTGAAAAGCTGAAGCTCTATACCCATTAAACAATACCTACCCATTCCTCCTCCCCCCAGCCCCTGGCAACCACCAACTTCCTGTTTCTAGAATTTGACTACTCTAGGGTTCCTCATATAAGTAGAATTATACAGTATTCCCCCCCCCCCGCCGCAGTCCCTGGGTAACCACCATTCTACTCTCTGTTTCTATGAGTTTGACTTTTCAACATTCCACGTATAAGTTGGATCACGTGGTATTTGTCTTCCTGTGACTGGCTTATTTCACTTAGCATAATTAAACAGGATTTCCTTTTTTTAAATGCTGAATAGTATTCCATGTGTATATATACCACATTTTCTTTGTCCACCCACCTGCTTATGGACACTTGGTTAATTGTGAATAATGCTGCAATGAACATGGGTGTGCAGACGTCTCTTCGATCTCCTGACTTTGGCTGTATACCCACCACCACATTTCTTTGTCCATCCATCTGTTGATGGATCCTACTAGGTACAGTCTTAGAGAAGGTCACAGCACAGTTTTTTTGGATGACAAGTGTTGCAAGCTCTACCTTCCAACATTAAACAAGGAAGTTGCTGAAAGGTCAGCATACAAAGCCTTTTTTGACAGGAAAATGAATTGGTGAAAGGATAGAAATCTTTTAAGAAGTTAGGTGAGATTCCAGGCTTTACATCCACCCTCCTAACAGGTAGACCAGACCAGTTCTACACAAAATTCACCATCCAGCTATGCACAGCTCTTAGAGGTCTCTGATTTCTGAATTTGAACAGTTTGTTATCCTGGGCTCTCCATCCCACATAGTCACACAATTTGAATCTGCATTACAGTGACTACAAATGTGACTCCTGCATGTCATAGCCATGACTAGCTAGGCTTTAAGGAAGGGACTTGGTCAGATGGCCTCTTTGGATGCTTCATTACTGCAGAGATTTTAAGCAAAGACTCAGGACAGTGGGAGTCTGTAAAGCACATGGGCTTGGTTTGTTTAGACGTTCACGTCAGAGGCACTGAGCTACACACCAGCTTTTGTAGCTCTGACATCTGCCATACAAGTCCTCATGGCACAGATGGGAAAAGGAAGGCAAACAGCACAGTTTAGTTGTTTCACTGAAAGCCAGAGGAAAAGTAGAAATGGAAACTCAAAAATGTTTCCTCGAACTCAAACTCAAAAACGCTGGCATTTCTGTCCATTCATCAGCTTGTCAAAAGATACAGTTTTCAGTGTGACCTTTGTTGAAGGCATGTATTGTCACCCTATCGAGCATTTACCGAGTGGCTTTGAGAAGCTCAGAAGGAAATCATCAACCTCATTTCTACTAATTGCGACTCTGCCTTTTGTTCACACAGATCTTGCTGGGTCAGAAATACAATCACTCTGTTGACTGGTGGTCCTTTGGTGTTCTCCTTTACGAGATGCTCATCGGCCAGTCGCCTTTCCACGGCCAGGATGAAGAAGAGCTCTTCCACTCCATCCGCATGGACAATCCTTTTTACCCCCGATGGCTTGAGAAGGAAGCTAAGGACCTTCTGGTGAAGGTAAGAAATGAAGTCAAGAAAGTTTTCATAAGATTAGTATTAGGTTTTCTGATCAATATTCCCATTTATTTCTAGATTCTGATTTATACCTGGTAAACAATGACTGTATTGGATTTAAGTGGGATACCCGCTATCTCTGTTTTAACTGACACACCAATACTATGAACATTTATATCAAAGTGAGTATTAGATAGACCCTCCTGTGCATCATGTAGGAAAGAAATGCCCGGGGACCAGTTCCATGACTCTTGAACGCCTTTATGTGGAGATGTAGTTGATCCTTTGAACAAGCACAATTTTTGGCTTAAAACTCAATCAGTTGTCACTCCTATGTCATAAAACATTGTCTCAGTTGAGAAATTAAAACTGCGCAGCTCAAGATATTAGTCATCATGTCAATTTTAACTTTAAAGCTGAGACTTGTGCTCTCTTTCCTCTGGTCAGAGTTCACAGCTGGCAGCTGTTCACCTGTGCAAAGTGAGTGTAGTCATGTTGGGGGTGACTGCGTCTTTGTTCTTTTCCTCTCCCTCTCTCGACCTTCTGCTTCAGACCATACCAGGTGGGAGCACAGAAAGGATGAAGGGATAGGGAGAAAGAACTGTTGTTAGTCGGCTGGATGGCTTCACACTCTGAACTTGGCATGATTACAGCTGAGACTTTTGCAAGGCACTCTTGTAGGTTCTTTGGAAATACTTATCCCTGGGGACATTTTTGGCTGAAACCCTTGAGATGGAGGCCATTGAATTCATTCCCTAGCCCATGTACTGTACCAGTACTAATTCAGGAACAACCTTTCCCGCCATTGGTTGACCTCCAGCAGATTGTCTTAGGCACTACTTAAAATACAGGCAGACCAGCTCTCCCCCACATGCCCTACCTGGTGTCCACTGGAAATATTGATGCATCCTTTACCCTAACAAACTCTCAGAGTACAGGCCATTGCCATCTTAGCAGCAATCTCCAGAATTCACCATCAAAGCAGATGTCAGACCCTTGTCCATGATAGCCCAGGATGCATTAAGATCAGCGTACGGTGCTATAAATGGAAACTGGGCCCTGAGAATCATGTGCCATGAACCAGGAGCTCCCGAGGCAAACCAGTGCAGGGACAGAGGAACATCTGAGAGACATCATTAAAGATTTGGACTTTAGGCAGAGTCCAGTCTACCTTTTTTTGAGGATGTGATTCTAGTGTATGAGTGTAACAAGCTGTATAAGGAAAATGAATCATGCCAATACGACATGCCCAATACATACAGGAATAATAAGCACTACATTTACTGAGCTGTCCCAGCAAATATTTGGATCAAAGAGACCCACCAGTGTGATTAAGAGGCTGGCAAATCTAAGAGAAGTGGACCAAGAATAGAGAATGTTTTAGAAGAAACATTGTTTTGATTTCTAAGATCTCATATGTCAGCTGGTTTAAAAAAAAAAAAAAAACCATCATTTAGAGAAATAATTTTTAGCCTTGCTCTTTCTATATTCAAAACGGGAATAGGATAAGGTTCTTCAACATTAGAAGCTATCAGTGAATTTTAAATCGAAATTTAAAAGGCCCATCTTTTTTCACTAGCCTCCTCTTTTCTCTTGAAGAACTACTTGGCATTAAATTTAAAAGGTATACACCTCCACCTCTCTAATACAAATGACAACTCGTCTAGGGCATTAAAAATTTTGAGACAACTCCAGAGCTCTCTATGGGGCATCAAGATGTTGACTGTGAGAGGTGCTGACAAGGCTCTCACAGGACACCCAGTCCAAGGCTAGTGGAACCAGGTATTTAAAAATCTGAGCCAGTTCCATTCAGCTTCCGCTTTCTGACTGTGATCCAAGCAAGCAATAAACTTAGGAAACTCCCCAAACGACCAATTAAATTCACTTTTAATGACTGAACAAAACACATATATTAAATGAAAGTTCATTTCAAAATAAACCAACAAAAACAACAAAAAGATGACAACAGTGAAAATAAGTTAGTGGGATTAGAATGTGAACAGTTTTACTTTACATACATTTAACTTACATACATTTACATACATTGAGGAAGGACTCAACGTGAAGTATCTTAGTCTGCTCAGGCTGCCATAACAAGATACCACAGCCTGGGCAGCTTGAACAACAGACATTTGTTTCTCACAGTTCTAGGGGCTTGAAGTCCAAGATCAAGGTGCCAACAGGGTCTGTTCTGGTGAGGGCTGTCTTCCTGGATTGCAGACAGCCTCCTTCTTGCCGCGCAGACATTTGTTTCTCACAGTTCTAGGGGCTTGAAGTCCAAGATCAAGGTGCCAACAGGGTCGGTTCTGGTGAGGGCTGTCTTCCTGGATTGCAGACAGCCTCCTTCTTGCCGCGTCCTCACATGGTGGAGACAGAGTGCTCTGTGCCTCTTCTCATAAGAACGTTAATCCTATCAGATCATAATCTTATAGGTATCTTCTTATAAGGACACTAATCCTACTGGATCCTTATGATCTTATTTAACCTTAATTACCTCCATAAAGGCCCTATCCATGGTCATATTGGGAGTTAGGGCTTCAGCCTATTAATTTTGGGGGGACACACTTCAGTCCATAGCTTGAGGGGCTACACTGAGAAGCCTGGGCCAACAAAACCCACTGGAAAAAAAGGAATGAGGAGAGGCTTGGTGTGTACCATCAGGGGGGTGAGGTCATCTTCAGACCTAGGGGCTGGCTTCAGGTGATCACAGCAGGGGGGCCCTGGTGATACAGACACAATCCCTCAACACCGGTGCCCCTAAAAACCAACCCTCCCATGGTGCTTCCCACACTCAGCTCAATCTCAGGATCTGGGACAGCTTCAGGCTAGGGCTGAGGGTGAAGGCGGGGCTAACCAAGTCACTCTGTGGAAAGAAGTTGGGGGTGATGATTTCAAAGGAGAGAAAGATTGGGTAGGAGGAAAGGATTACTTCCAGTTGGAGGGAAAATGCAAAAAGTCATGTGCATGGAAACCTACTCAGCAAAGAAAGGAACGCTATTGATCCACAAAACAACTTGCATACATCTCCAGAGCATCATGTTGAATGTTAAAAGTCGGTCACATGCTCTGAGTGCATTTATGTAACGTCACTGAAACGACAACATCACAGAGATGGAAATGAGATTAGTGGTCGCCGGGATGAGGGGTGGCAGGGGTGGGGGAGTGGGTATGACTATAAAAGGAGATGGTGATGGAGGAGTTTGTATCCTGCTTGTCATGGGGCTTGCCCTGATCTGCACATGTGATAAAATGGCTTGATCTAGACACACACATTGTAGCAACACCAGTTTCCTGGTTTTGACCTTGTGCTGTCATTACATGAGATGTGACCAGGTGGGGACACTGGGTGAAGGGCACACAGGACATCTCTGCTATCTTTTCAATGTCCTTTGAATATATACTTATTTCAAAATAAAAAATTTATAAGCAAAACTAAATCTAAAGCTAACTGCCATGCAAATACCAAAAAAAGAAGAAAAAGTCATCCTCAGAGTTTCAGTGACAGGAGAAAGATTTGCCATAGGGTAGAAAATAGATTTGGTTGAATAGAGTAGAAACCAAGACAATTAAGGGTAAAGGAGATTTAAAAAAAGGACTGGTTGGTGAAAAAAGTTTTAAGTTCACGTAGAGAGTTTGGGCCGGTAGAAAATAGATTTGGTTGAATAGAGTAGAAACCAAGACAATTAAGGGTAAAGGAGATTTTAAAAAAGGACTGGTTGGTGAAAAAAGTTTTAAGTTCACGTAGAGAGTTTGGGCTTCCTATTTCCCATGCAAGCTAGTAAAAATTCCATGTCTTTTCTCCTGCACATATTCTTGCAGTTGGGGTACAAAAATTAGTTTCCATTAAGCAACTTACTGACTGTAAGCCTGGCTTCTAGCTTCATCTGTACTCCTCATTTGCTTTATAAATTTGATCCAACAGCCCCCACATCCTTGAGCCCCCTTTTCTGCAAAAGTCAAAGGTAATACCTTTTCTCAGAAATTTCCTCTAGGGAATTTTACATAACGTTGTAAAGCCCAGAAGTCATGGGTCCTCTGGAAAAGCTGAACAAATCAGCGTTTAGTGGCATCTGTTATAGCAGCGGCATCAATACCAGACTCTGTCCCCTTTCGCCCTCACAGGGCATGGATGCAGGTTGTGCACTGAACAATTACACATCAGGAGAGGTTGCACACATCAAAAGTTGCAGCCAGGATGGCAGTAACATCCTTTTCTACTCACCCAGGATGTCCTGTTCATTTGTTTGAAAACAACAGAAAACTAATGATCTCGAACAGAAATACCTCTCCTTTTTATAGAAAGTATCTGAGGAGTGACTGAAGAAGCAAGGTAGATTCCAGTATGATCTGTCACCAGTCACGGGTGGCCATCCTCAGCAGCCCAGAACTGCTTTCTTGCCCAGACTGTCAAATAAATTTCAACAAACTCCAACTACATCCTGGCCATGTATGTAAGAGATGTGCTATTTCCTATAAATGTAAACCACCTTTCTGACAGCTTTTTATGGACAAAAGCAAGTCTTTCTTCATGAATTTTATTTCTCGATGCAGCTTTCCTCCCACAGAGTTGCTAATTTGGACCCCTGTGAGGTCACCAGTCATCGTCAAGACCTCAGGCAGGTTGATTTGCTAAAGGGCAGAGACTATAATATTTTACTGTCCTGTGTAAAACTAGAAAGAATACTGAACTTCAGAGTTGGAGATTATATTATATTCTCATTACTCATTTTATTTTTTAAAATACACTTTTTACAATTTCACGGTATATATAACAAGCTCAGAAGCCTCTTTGCCATGATGATCTCAGTACAAATGCCACATGTTCATTGAAGAACATCTAATGGAAAGCCTAGATGGTGCATGCTTGGCCCAGGAAAGTTACTTCTAACTTAATTCCCTGATGCATTTAATTCTAAAAACATGAGCTAGTTCTTGACCTATTCTTGAGACACTTACACCTTCTATCTAATCTTGTTTTATCAAAATGTCCTGAAGAAGTGAAGGTCAACCAGTTATTATGATCATTTCCAGGGAAGAGGCACGGGGCAAGTCACTCATTCCCTCTGCCTCTAAAAAAAAATCAATCTGCTTTCTATCTGTTGACTGGTACTGGTTCTTGAGTTTACAGAAGTGAATTTTCCATATGCTGAAAACAAGTGGCTGAGAGAAGATGAAGACAGAAGGCACATGATCTGCAGATAAACAAAGTGCAAAGGCAGCTTATTCACTAATTCTGCAAACATTCACTGAGCATCTACTATGTGCATGGAACTGTGCTACATTCCGTAAGAAATAGAAATGGAAATGGTGTCTGCCCTCCAGAGTTTATAGTCTAGAAGCAAAGACAGACTTGGAAAAAAGATACAATGTGCTAATTTCTCTAATGCAGGGAAGAGGTTCTGCAGAGCTAGAGGAGAGACTATCCAACAGAAAAGTGGGAGGGAAGCTGCTCATCATTTAGGCTCCACCAGTGGCTGGATTTATGATCTCGTGCAAGCTACATAGTTACCGTGAGCCTCAGTTTCTCACCTGACAATTGGGATAAAGTACCTGCTTTTACAACTTGTTATTAAAATCAGGATGATCTACATGAAGCATCTAGCTCAGTACCTGACTTTCAAAGAACGCTGGTCGGCATGGATGATTTAACCAAACACATGAGCGTGCATAGGGCTAGGAGAGGAGGGGACGCTCCCTGTCAGTTCAGATAATCAAAGAAAGCTTCACAAAGAAAAGGAGGTGTAAGCTGAGCCCTGAAAGGTGGAGCAGGATTTAAAGATGAAGAGAAGGAAATAGGATGGAATATGAGGAAAGGTGTCTCCTTGCAAGAAGGAAATGTCATTACTGAAGGACAGAGGTAGGAAAGGCTGGAGATCCCTCTGTGAGTTGATATGTCTGGACAGGAGGTGGTTCCATTGGGAATGGAAGCACCTATGCATAAGCACCAGGCTCCAGAAAGCCTTGAGCAGCAGCCAAGGACTCGGAGGATGCTAGAAATCACCAAGCCTCAGCGATCCCTAGTGTAACCCTTTGTTTTACAGATGAGTAAATCAAGACACAGAAAAGTTATCAATGACCATGTGGGTAGTGAATCTCTTGGATAACAGTCTTGTGTTTTTTACACTATGCAGTGATTTTCTAGTTAGGTGTTTGGGAACCCCAAGCTGCCATAAAAGTCCTCAATGGCCACCATATGGTAAGGCAGAGAGAGGAACTGAGGATTTACCAGTTGAAAATACTAGGTAGTTGCATGAGCATCTCACTTAGAATTTTAAGAGATTCTCCTACTTTTAAAAAAGAGGGGAAAAAATCTTTGCTACAGCATGTTGTTTGGTCATTATTTTTTTGGTAGAGTCTCTGAAGACTTCAAGCAGTAATGTAATATAAGACAAGCAGTGTTTTACAATATGTAAACTGGCTGTTTTTACAAGCAGTAAGAGCAAGAGATCCCTGCAATTAGGTGGCAACGGAGGTCACACCCTTGCCAGAGCCTCCTGGGAAATCACTGCATTTCACCGAGTTCTCTGTTTTAAAGATCCACAGCCTCCTTAAGATGCCCTATATAGTGGTTACTTCATAAATAAACATCTAGCTGGTGTAAGAATAAAGGAAAACTACTCCAGACACCCAGAGGACCTGTTAGTTTTCTAAGTTAATGTTTAGACTCTCCTGTTCCTTAATGTCCTAGGCAGGTTTTATTTAAGTTTGAAAAGTTTCCAAGTTTTCTTTCCTGTCTTGCCAGTGTTCATTTTAACCCTATAGGGGAAAATAGCAGGAGAGGGGCCAATGCAAAGAGGAAAAAAATACATGTACCAGCTCAGAGATCATGAAATGAACTTGGAATTAAATATTACTCATCCAGCAGGTTTGTAGGAGTCAAGAGGGATTCCCAGTACTCAGATGGCTTGTGAAGTCCGAGGCTGACCATCTGGGACTAGTTTATATTATACCTGATTCCCCACAATGTGGTCATAAGGAGGCAGTTTTTTATGAAATCATACTCAATTGATGGGCAATCACTCAGACAACAAATAAATTGATCACTTGCTCTACACTGTAGGGTTTCACAGACGAGGAGGTATAGTGCACAAATGTGTGTGCATGTGTGTGTGTGTGTGCATACATGTGCACTTGTGCTTTGTGCATGTAAGTGTGTTGCTATTTCATTTAATCCTCAGATCAGCCCCGTGAGGAGGGCATTTAGCTCACTTACAGTTGAGACTGGCTAAGGGTTCTGTCACTTGCCAGAGTTCCCATAAATAACACATGGCAAAGCTGATTTCAAGCCTGGTCTATGGAACTCAAAAGATAGCATGTCCAGGGAGCAAAAGACAGACTCTAGAATATTCCGAAAGGCTCATTCAGGAGAGTGTCAGGACCAGTTTGACTTTAGTCAATCTTTATAAAGGTAAGTAGAAAAATAAGGTTAGACAAGCGAGTGGCTCGTACACTAAGAAACACAACATCCACTGCTGCAAGGTTGATCATTCCTCGAGAAGTAAGCGGTCCCCATATGCTGCCTTTCAGCTCTTTGTGCGAGAACCTGAAAAGAGGCTGGGAGTGAGGGGAGACATCCGCCAGCACCCTTTGTTTCGGGAGATCAACTGGGAAGAACTTGAAAGAAAGGAGATTGACCCTCCATTCAGGCCTAAAGTGGTAAGTACTCTCCCGTGGGCCATTTGGTTCAGCAGTTCTCTCCCCTGCAGCTCCTTGCACTGCCCGACCCTTGCGGAGAAGGTGCTTCCTGAATACAGCCTATCTGGCTGATGGGGGGCGCAGGACGTGTTACTCTTTTTCCCACAATTTAACCTTGCAGTTAAAATGCAGCTGCATGAAGAATGAATGGCTGAGCACCTGCCTTAGGTTGGACATGTATTGGTGAGGGGTGACTATCAAATGAGATAAAGTTTTTGCATGTGATACACACATACTTAATGGTCACAGTCTGGGTGGCCCAAACTTGCATCCTATGTCAGGAATTGTGGAGCCATTTTTCCTATGATATTTATTAAAGTTGACCTATGATCTGTAAGGTGTTCATGTAACTATATTCCCTAAAGGCAATTGTTAGGTGTTCCACAGTTTAAGAAGGAAAAGTAAATGGCTGCTTAGAAAAAGATAGATCTCTAAATTCCCATGTGTATACTCACAAACAAAAGTCACTCACCTGCATCAGAAAAGGCAGAATGACCTGACTCACATGCAGGTGGCCACCATAAGTGAAGACAAAGTGGAGTGAGTCTAAGGTGACAAGTTCTGGAGATGGATGGTGGCAAAGACTGCACAGCAATGTGAATGTGTTCAGTGCCACCAAACAGTACACTTAAAAGTGGTTAAGATGGTAAATTTTATGTCATGTATATTTTACCATAATTTTTAAAAATAAATAATAACTTTCAAAAGAGTAAAGTGGTGGATTTGCCCGATTGAACCATTCCTGGTGATTGCTGGGAACAGGTGGTAATCACCTGTGCAGACAGGGACCCTCTCTGCCATGTCATTCCATTGAGATTGCACAGGCTCATGGGCTTCACGGCAAAGTGTTCACCTTAGGAAACAGCCATGGTTGGTAGTCGTGATGGCGAATGGCTGGGAAAAGCAATGCGCCTTCTTCCCAGGGTTAGATAGTGGTTCTCAACATTTGTCCCAAGCGCAGGGATGTCCCATGGGTTTGGCAGACTGGCCCCCAGTGCCTATTTGTAACAGTACCACATCTGATGTGTGGGCTAATCATTTGCTTGTGATCAATCATTTACCCTGTTTTAGCTCTCAGAACAATTTAAGTCATGTCTCACCTTCCACAGCAGATCAAGACTGACCTGGTATTTTCTACATAGAAATTAAAACTTTGATCTAAGCTTCCCCGCAGGACAATTTCCAGTTTTGCCAGGAGGGAGGAATTCCTGTGACCTATAGTCTGAGCAGCAATTGGGAGACAGAGGCCACGGGCCACTAACCTCATGCGTGGATAGAAGGGGCTGACTCTCAGTTATGCTAATGTAGGCTCATAGGACTTTCTTTGATAATGGTTATTCTCAATCTTAGAAAGCCAAAATGTACACCATACTGAACAGTAGTTATTAACAGGTGTTTGCTTTTACTTTCTATTTTTTTTTTTTTTTCGGCCATGAGAATCAATGGACCAAGTGGTTTGCATGGAGCTTGTTCTGGTCTGTGTTGTCCATGGAAGACAGTCCAAGATGATCAGTAATAAATTAACACGGGTAGGGGAACCAGCGATAGCAAAGGATACTGATAAAAGAATGGGGCTATGTAATCTGCAAAATTCCTTCCCGTCGCCCTTTCCTCCTCCCCTTATCCCCCCCCCCACCTGCTATTCCAAGTAGACTGAAAACACAGAGGTCAAATTTGGGCTCACCACTTTCTCAAGGTTGCCAATCCTGCTTCATGTAAACTATGAACTAGACACATTAGGTCCTATTTGAATGTCTACAATGGAATTTATATGAATTTAATTATATTACTGATAAACTGATTACCTGGGATCAATAAAAGCCATACGTGATCATCTGTATCACTTTAGTTTAGTTTACCTGCAAACTCCAATTTTGTTGTATGCGATTACAGCCTAGATAATGAAAGGTAAGATAATGAATTCAGTGGCTGATTTTCTTCCCGTTTTTTTCCCCTCATGCTCTGACCAAGAAATCACCGTACGACTGCAGCAATTTTGACAAAGAATTCTTAAATGAGAAACCCCGGCTGTCATTTGCTGACAGAGCGCTGATCAACAGTATGGACCAGAACATGTTCAGGAATTTCTCCTTCATCAACCCAGGGATGGAGCGGCTCATCTCCTGAATCCTGCCTCTCCCAAGACACACGAAGCAATGTGCCCGCTCCCTGGGAACTGGCTCAAGCGACACTTCCTGGGTCCCTTTTTCAACCTGGAAAAGAACAGAAACACTCAACGATAAAGGCTGAGACCCGTGAGCGCCTCATGTGACTTTTTATCTGTAGCAGGAACCAACTCTACTTCACTAATGACGACACCCTCTGTTTTATCTCCCAGCCTCTTTCACAGATGCTCTTAAAGTTAGGTCATTGCTAACCCTAGTTATCTACTTGAAAGGTGGTTCTCTGCACTGTGAAAGGTTTGAAAGTGTCATACTGCTCTGAATTATGGCTCTTCTCTTGGGCACCCACTGCTGATCCAGAAAATGCTTAATGAATCAAACTTCTCAAGAATGACACAGCCCATGGCCTGGTGTCGTCATGGAATTCTTCACAATAAACATAGCTTGTAACTCAAGTTTTACAAATCCATTTGTTCTGATTAGCCATGAAATTCATGGGAAAAAGAAAAATGGAAAGTGGGAAGAGCTCATGTCCCTGATAGGGAAGGATTACCAAAACACCTTGCCAACCCAGAAATCAGAGTCCAACAGAGACAGCCTCAGTCCACTCTCACCAGTACAACCTCTCCGTCCCTCCCTTCTCAGCTGGTTTCAGTGTCAGAGCAGTCACTCATGACCACCCTCACGTTATAATAAGAAAAGGAATAAAGTGCGTGATTCTTCCGAGAGAGAAGAAAACAATCCCTTCTCTACCGTTACTGAAGGTTTAATGACTCATATGTCTCTCTTAGGCATGACCCGCGCATGCTGTTGGCAGTAGTCCGTCTCGTTTAGTTCCAATTCTAACTATACATTTTTAAAGTATCTGTGCTGTTTGTATATTTTGATAAAATGTGTGACTTTGTGACAAAGAGGTAAATGTATAAAAATGGAATAAAAATTGAGAAATAAAGACGCCTCAATAGTTTAATTCCCACCCCCCCCAACCCCTCTCCCACCGCCCAGAACTTGGCTGTAGCGTGCTGATCATCAAAATGCAGCTAGCATGGAGCTGATGTTTTAAAATTTGGGAACCAAAAAAAATCCCAAAAGGGGTGAGAAATTCAGATAACCCTTAATTATTGTCATGGTATTCCCCTTTCTCCTCCCCACAAGATCTCTGGAAGCAGCGATCTCGAGGCTCTGCACTCAGACTCAGCCAACACCACTCCCTCCAAGGCTGACCTCCTGCCAGCCTTGTGGAATGTTCTCGAGCCTCATCCACCTTTCAGCAGCTTTTTATGCACGGAAGCACGCCGTCTCGAACTGGCCGCCTTGAGTCCTGACAAAGCATTCTCCTGTTCTGTCCCCTCCACCTTCGACTGCCCCTCTGCCAGGTCCTTTTCCTCTTTCTGCCCAAATCCCTTCCAAAGCCCCTCTCCCCTCCTCCCCTCACTTCCTCTGGGTGCTGTCCTTCCCGGGCTGATCGTCCCCAGTCCCCATCTCCAGTTCTAGTCCCGCTGCCAGGCTTCTGGCAGGCTCTAGGAATTTAGCGTGTCCCTAAAGAGTTCATCCTATTTTCTTATGATCTGTTTTCTATTTCTGTTAATGGCCCCACCAGGGCCCCAGCCACGCAGGCTCAGAACCTGAGTCACTTTCAACTATTTCTTCTCCCCCTCTAACCTCCCTAAGTTTTTTTTTTTTAATTTTTTTTAAAAGATGACCGGTAAGGGGATCTCAACCCTTGGCTTGGTGTTGTCAGCACCACGCTCAGCCAGTGAGCAAACCGGCCATCCCTATATAGGATCCGAACCCGTGGCCTTGGTGTTATCAGCACCGCACTCTACCGAGTGAGCCACGGGCCGGCCTCCTCCCTAAGTTTTTTTAAACCAAATCCTTATGATTCTGCCTCTACAATACATACGCTCAGAACCTGAGTCACTTTCAACTATTTCTTCTCCCCCTCTAACCTCCCTAAGTTTTTTTAAACCAAATCCTTATGATTCTGCCTCTACAATACATATACATCTCTACTGTCTCTCCTGCTGATCATGCCTGAATTATTTCATAGCCTCTGAACCAGCCTTCTCATCTCATGTTTCTCCCACTTTAATTCATATATGAACATAAAGATCATAAGTATCTTCCAAATTAAAGTTTTTATCACACATGTATGTTCAAAACCCCAGATCATCCTCACCGGCTAAAACTCACTCAGGGCCACTGATTCTGTCCCCAGACACCCTCTCTGCCTTTACCTCTCATTTCTACCTTTCCTGTGTGCTGCGCTTCAGTCCATCTGAATTTCTCAGCACGGCCTATAAACACCTATCCTTTCCTATCTCCTCCCTGATGCTTATTTTTCTGTTTGGAGTGCCCCATTCCCACCCTCTAAAGCTTACCAGTCCCTTCGGATGATGGTTACCAGAGGCTGGGGGGTTGTTGACCAAAGGGCAAAGATTCAGATAGACAGGAGGAATAAGTTTTGAGATTTACAACACAGCAGATGACCATAGTCAATAATAATGTATTATATATATTCCCAAATAACTAAGAGAGTAAATTTCGAGTGTCTCACCACGAGAAATGATAGGAAAGCAAGGTGATGGATATGTTAATTAGCTTGATTTAATCATGCCACATTGTATACATCTATCAAAACATCACCTTGTACCCCGTAAATGTATACAATGATTTGTCAATCAAAAATATGAATAATAAAATTTTAATTTTTAGTTAACTAACTGAAATTAATAAATAAATAAAGTCTACCTGTCTCTGAGGATCCAGTTCCAGTGAGGTCTGCCATGAAGTACCCTCCTCCTGGTCCCCACCCGAGCTGGTGCGAGCCGGGCCTTTGCAAGCTGCTGTCATGCAGAATTGTGTTTCCAGTTACTTCAGTCATGGTATTCGCCATTTTCTAATGAGGTGTGAAGCTCTTGAGGGCTAAATCCCTATCCAACTTGTTTTTACCTTTCCTACATTTTCTTTGTACATTAGTGCTCGAAAAAAGCACTAATGTCTGGTGAATGAGAAAATAAACAAATGTCTGGTGTAGCGGGTTGAATGGTGGCCCCGAAAAAGATACATCCACCTGGAACCTGTGAACATGACCTTGTTTGGAAAATGGGTCTTTGAAGATGTAATTAAGGATCTCAAGATAAGATCATCCTAGATTTAGGGTGTGCCCTAAATCCAATGACAGGTGTCCTTGTAAGAGAAAGTCAGAGGGAGATTTGACATAGACACACAGTCGAGAAGGCCATGTGACCATGGAGGCAGAGATAGGAGTGATGCGGCCCCAAACCTAGGGACACCTGGAGCCACCAGAAGCTGGAAGAGGCAAGGAAGGATCGTCCCCTGGAGACTTCCAAGTTAGCGTGGCCCCACCAACACTTTGATTTTAGACTTCTAGCCCCCAGAACTGTGAGAAAATAAATTTCCGCTGTTTTAAGTCAGTCCTACATGACATTTTCTCACCTATAAAATGCAGCTCGTAGTCCATAACTTGGAGCTCATAGTCCATACCGTGGAGCCCACTTGTCCATACTGTGGAGCCCACTTGTCCATACCATGGAGCCCATTGCCCATATCACGTTGACTTGTTGTGAGGATAAGAAATGCTATATGGAAAATGCCCAGCACAGTGGGGAACTTAATGCTGCTTCCTAAATTAGAGTTACTGTGATATTTTTATGTTGGTCATGAGCCTCCTGGAAGATAGACAGATAGATAAATTTAAGATATGTCTGGTATCTCTTATAGTCAAATCAGCAATGAGAAGTAATTCCTGAAAGTCTCTGCTAGATAACTCAAAAACAGCCTCTATGACATTAACTGAGGGTGCTGTGGTCAGCCACCTTGGACTTGATAGTGTGAAGTAGCTGGACACAAGAAGACCTAGCACCTTTAGTGTGAGGGAATTGTTTTTTGGTTTTTGGGGGGTTTTTTGGTTTTTTTTTTTGACTGGTAAGGGGAACACAACCCTCAGCATGGTATGGTCTCCACCACGCTCAGCCAGTGAGCGCACCGGCCAACCCTATATAGTATCTGAACCCGAGGCCTCAGAGCTACCAGCACCGCATTCTCCCGAGTGAGCCACGGGGCCGGCCCAAGGGAATTGCTTTTTAAATGCCCGTCTCCTAGTTGATAGATAGCCTTAAAGCTCAGAATGGCCCGTGAGTAGATCTCTTTGTTCAGTTTACCATCCCACTAACTGCCAAGAGAAGATTTTTGGTAACTGGGACTACATCTGATCCAGAATCATTCCAGCCCAGCCAGTGGGTGGGCAAACATAAATTAACATAAGAGCCTTAACCCTCCTCATGCTGTTGAAAATAAGGGAAGAGACTTTTCTCCTCTCGCTTTTCTTTCAGAATGTCGTTCTCTGTCCTTTTCAAATGTGTGTAAGTCTGTATAATGGCTAAATAAGCCTCTGGCCAGTCTTAAAACCTAGGACTGTTTCCTTAAAGACCTTGGAGCCATTTTTGCAAAATTCAGTGTGCTCATGTTACAAGGCAGGGTTCTCCCTGTGGAAGGAGAAACATGCAAATATGATATGTGGAGAGTCAAGAAAGAACCTGCAGGGATAAATTGGGATTGGAAGAACTGGTGTGGGCCTTGTGATTTCTAAAATATGCATACGTTTGGGTATAAACATGTCTCTGTTGTATGTGTGTGTGTATGTACGTGCATGTACATATTTGCTAATATGTATTTGTTTTGTATATGCATATATTCCCAGCTCTGTCTCCTGAAAAGACCAGGAGACAAAGACACCCAGGAGCCATAAGCACTTCCAGCACCCAGGCCTTTCTCTCTAATACCATTCCTCATTGAAGGAGGCAGAGCTCCTTGGAGAAGAGGCTGATTCCAGGGCTGGAGCAGGGCAGGTGAGACATGAGGCTGGCACATCTCATTATGCCACAAAGTAATGGTGCACTCAGAAAAATGATGGTCACGTGTCACCAGGAACCAAAGGGTAAGGGCTCTCACTGACCAAAGCAGGGACAGTTGGGCACCAAAATTATTAAGTACAGTAATAAATTATAAACCAGTGGAAAATAAGACGTGTGAGTCCATGTCAATGCTAAATAGATGAATAAGTGAGGGAGAAGGCAGGCTGTGCTTGAGGTAGAAGGCAGGGGGCAGGAAGTGCTGGAATTGGAAAACCATCCTTTTTGAACCTTCAGAAGGAAAGAGCAGAACTGTGGTCACTAGAGGCGGGAAAGGGGAGGGTAAGAGGAATATTGACAAGCTGGTTAATGAACACAAAACAAATAGTAAAAATAAGTTCTATGGTATATAGTCAAGCGAGGCATCTATAATTAACAATAATTTACTGCATGTTATCAGATGGCTAGAAGAGAGGAGATCAAATGTCCTCATCACAAAGAGATGATTAAATTTTGTAATGAAAGGTATGCTAATTACCCTGATTTGATCATCACACATTGTATATATACATGTATTGAAATACAACTACCCTGAAAATATATATAATCAATATATTTCAGTAAAAAAAAAGAAAAGAAAAATCATCATTTAGATCAGGCAAGAATCATATATGGATGCTGAATCCAGGGGGAAATTTTGATGAAGAATAGAATGTTTGCACTGTCTTCAAGTGTCTCTCCACAAACTGTATTAATTGCAAAGGGAGCAGGGGAAGTGATTAAACAGTACAGAAATTGGGAAATACCTTGACCAGGTAACCAAAGTTAACATCACCAAGTAAGGGCAGAAGGATATTGTGACCCTCCAGAGGCTGTACTCTGAGAAGGACACAACACCTCCTCTGTGAGATTCCAGCCATGCTATGGTCTGAATGTTTGTTCTGTCCTAAGCTCACATGAAAGCTTGATCCCCATGTGGCAGTGTTGAAAGCTGGGGTCTTTGGGAGGTGATTGGATCATCTGGACTATGCCCTCATGAATGGATTAATCCATTCATGGGTTAATGGGTTAATGGATAAGTGGCACTGGTGGTTTTAGAAGAAGAGGAAGAAGCATGTTGGCGTTCTTGCTTAGCCCTCGCCATGTGATGCCCCATGCCTCCATGGGATTCCGTAGAGAGTTCCCACCAGGAGGAAGTCCCTCGCCAGCTGCGCCCTTGACCTTGCACTTCCCAGCCTCCAAAACTATAAGAAATGAACCTCTTTTCTTTATAAAGTACCCAGCTTCAGGTATTTTGTTATTAGCAATAGAAAGTGGGTTAATACAAGCCACAAACATCCAACCCCAATATAAACATCAGGAAACATCAGATGAGCACAAGAAGTGGAATGTTCTTTTAAAAAATGTTGAAGAGAGAGAAGAGTATTCTTCAAAAAGATCTATGTCATAAAAGACAAAGAAAGTCTGTGGAAATATTCCAGATTAAAGGAGGCTGAAGAGTCATGACAACAAAATGCAATGTCTGCCCCTAGACTGTCGTTAGGTCAGGTGACAAAATGGGACTATGGAAGGTTCATTAAATAAAATATTGCACAATGTAGTTTATGACATTTACAATTGAACTGTACTTCTGTGAGAGTTCATCCCCATTCTTAGGAAATATACGCTGTGATATTCAGGCATAAAGAACCATGATGAATGCTACTTACTCAAACAATTTGGAAAAAATACGGAGAGAACAAATGAGAAAGCACATGGGGTAGTGTGTCAATAGGTGAATCCAGGCACAGGTATTAGTGCTCTTTGTACTATCTTATTTTTGAAATTTTTGTAAATTTGAAATTATTTCTATATAAGAATTTTTTTTAATAAAAAGCATTCTGCTAATCAGACAGATCATTAGTAATAGTATCAATTAGTCCTTTTATTTTTTTCCAAATGCTTCCTGGGCTTTTCTTCCTTCAGACTTTGAAGTGGCCGTGGTGTGGTGCAAAGACCCCAGACTAGCATCAGAAAACATGGTGTTGATGCTTGGAAAAGTCATTTAAGATTTTTATATCATGGTTTATACATTTGCAAAACAAAGAGAACAGGGCACACTTCTGAAACAAGGATTAAAACTAAAGAGATAGGAAGATTGTATAAACTCTAAATTATCAAACAAAACAAATCTCAGGAAGGATCACCACCATCCATCCACCCTATAGTTCAAGGCAGAAACCTTTGGGGTCATCGTGGATGCTTCTCCGTCCCTCCACACCCCAATATATCAGTCCACAAGTCTTGTCTGGGTAACCTCATAAATGTCTCTCACATCCATGCTCTTCCCTTCATCTCCACACCATAGTCTTGGCTTCCCTTCTCATTTCCCCTGCCTGGATCAGTACAAGAGCCTCCTACCAGGTCCCTCACTACACTACCATCCTCTGATTCATCCACGTGGCCACCCAAGATCTTTCAGACAGGTAAACCTGATTATGCTATCCCTGCTTCTCCTTAAGTTCCTTTAAGCAAGGATTCTGAACTTTTGTGAATACAATTTGTTATATACCGTCAAAGGGACCATGGATTCCTTGAAGTCTCTCCATCGAGCCTATATTAATAACCCTAGGATTGATTGTTCCTCATTTCCCTCAGGACAAAGTCCCAACTCAAAAGCAAACAGTGGCCTTCACATCTGGGTCCTGCCTCCTTGACCAGCCTCTTCTCCACCCCTCCTTTGCTCACTTCCTAATTTTCAGCCCTGGCAATTCACAGCACTGTGCTCTTGCTCACCTCTTCATTTTTAAACATGCAACTCAACACGCCTGGAATAGTCTTGCCACTTCTTGGCTTGACCAATTCCTAACCATCCTGCAGCTCTCCATCCAAAACCACCTTGGCTTGGGAGCATTTTCTGACTCAGTCTGGCCAAATTAGGGCCCTTCCTTCAGGCTTCCCAGCACCCTCTGCACAGCAACCCTGGCACTTCTTACACTGGACTGTCTTGCTAGACTGGGAACTCCTTGAGGACAGGGACAGTGTCTTTCCTGTAGCCTCATCCCTTGGCACCCTGCTTAGCACATCACAGGTGCTCAATAAATATGTGGTGAATGCATAAACAAAATGCTAAGTAGAAGCACCATTATTAAGGTACCATTCTTATTCCTTTTCTCAAAAAAAAAAGCCAACTGTGAACAGTACATGATGAC
>NW_007727601.1:183402-185334 GCF_000696425.1 Galeopterus variegatus | reverse complement strand
AAAAAAAAAGCCAACTGTGAACAGTACATGATGACATAAAGACAGGAAGAGTAATGTCACTAGAAGACTGATATGATCCAAAAATTCAGTCATAGCCACTTGCTTCTATCTTTTTGCCCATCAATCATTTTTTTCCCAGAGTTTAGGGCAAGTATCATCCAGACTGAGACTCATGATCCTTTTCACATAGTCTGACAGAGATAATCCCTAGAAGAAAAGACAAGTAGTGAATTCAGGAATTAGGAAAGATTATTATTTGTTAGCTTAAGACCCACTGACTTGATTAAAGTGATCAACATAGCAAAATACTAACCGAGTCAGAATCTCTGCTCTGAAATTTGTAGGATACTAGAAATGTCAATAGATTCCTTAAATGCAAAGACATGTTCACTCACGGGAGCAATTAGCTTTCATGAACGCAATGCAGCATCTTTGCAATTTGCTCATGACTCATTGCTAGGGGAAAAAATGATCTTAACAGGAATAAACAGTCAGGTGGCCCAAGAAAAGACAACAATAAGAAAACTAGAAAGAAGCAAAGGACAACAATTATTTGGCTAACTTTATAGATATTCAGAGCTAGAAAATAAATCACATTTAAATGTATTCTTTTCATGTAAGGTTAACCGGTAGAAGATCAGAAATAGGCTATTTCACTTCTAAACAATTAGAAGAGAAAAACAGAACAAAGAAAACTTAAGAAAATAATTATTTAGAGGCACAGTAAATAGAAACATAATAAAAGGGAGGAATAAATTCAAGCATGGCACTAAACACAATGTAAGCCAATGAGTTAAATCTCTCTAATAAAAGAGAAAGTTTCAGTTTGATTAAAAAAACAAAAAGTCTGGCTCTATACTACTTAAGAGGGTAGATCCAGTGGGGATGGGGAAAGAATACACAACAATTACAACTCCTTGATTTTGTTAAGACGTGAACAGATATGATATTGATGGAGGAGAAGGGAGGAGAAGGAGAGAGGAAAAGGAAGAATTGATAAAGAGACACGAAAACCAACTATATTGTATATTGATAAATTAAAATAAAGTAAGAAATGAAAAAAAAGAGGGGTAGTCCCAAAACAAAATGACAAGAAATTTTGACAATAAGTGGACAAGAAAAGAAATACTAGACAAATGCACAAGAAAAGAAAAGGAAAGGAAGGAAGAAGGAGAGGGTAGAGGAAAAAGAGAAAGGGTTAGAAAGTGTCGAAGAAAAACCAGAGCCTGACAGTAGTCAAAGTGGTAAAAACAGATTTTATTCACAAACTACTGTAATAGGGGAATGAGAACTCAGTGTGGAACTGGGCTCAATTTCAAATAAAACATGTGCAAGTGGGGACTTATAGCCAAGGAGCCAGGCAGGAGTCTGTGGATGGAAAATGACTGACAGGAAACTTCAGGGGTGAGAGGGGAACCTGTAGGACTCTTGCTGAAGGCAGTCCAGGGTGATCAGAAGTCACCTGGGGGACAGCAGGGGATGAAGATTTAATCAGATATTGAAACTGATCAGATATCAAGGGTGGCAGTTTCTTTATAAACCAACCCAACAGGATCCTTGCTAAAACTGGGTAAAACAAAGATGGACAAGGAAGTCCAAAAGTCGAGGCCTACTCAGGAAGAGAATTCAAATGAGCCTAACTAATGTTTGACCAAGCAGAGACTATGTCAAGAGGGAGGGAAGAAAAGAAAAGAAAATTTCAGGTATAGTAATGTTAATGCCAGATAAAATACAAT
This sequence comes from Galeopterus variegatus, assembly GCF_000696425.1. Classification (NCBI taxonomy): domain Eukaryota; kingdom Metazoa; phylum Chordata; class Mammalia; order Dermoptera; family Cynocephalidae; genus Galeopterus; species Galeopterus variegatus. The sequence continues at coordinate 183,598 of NW_007727601.1, read as the reverse complement.
TGAAACAAAAAAAAAAGACATTCCAATCTGAAGAAAAACATATAAAATACATGCAAATATAGAAATTTAAAAAGAGCACGGAAAACAAAACTGATAGAAATGCAAGAAGACATCACCATAATGGGAGGCATTAAAATACTCTTTCTGAAAACCAAAACATTAGGAAAAAAAATAAGTAAGGATATAGGAGGTTTGA
>NW_007727601.1:180873-182400 GCF_000696425.1 Galeopterus variegatus | reverse complement strand
AAGAGAATGTATAACCTAAGTTTACATATTATAAAACAGGAGAGATTTAAAATAATTAAATGTATGGCCATACTAAACACGCCACCAAAACGTCCTAAGCTGTAGAGATATGAACTAAAGCTAGAGGGATGGAAATGAGAGTCTGGGGTTTGTTAAGACTGGGGATTTATAAACCCCCATACTTTGAGTTGGGACCCTAAAAAGCACACCTTCAAAATTAGAGGGAAGAGAAGACCAGCCCTTGCAGGGACCAAAACTCAACTTTACATCACTGACATTGGATAAAGATAATCCCAGAAGGTAGGTACCATGACATGACTGCCAGAAACAAACTTAAATCCTCTCTAGAAGAAGACAGCATAATCGTAGGCCTCAAATTATTTCTGAAGTTTGCCGTGTACAATACCCTGTGCTCAGTCAAAAATAACAGGCATATGGGGATATAAGAAAACAAAAATAGAAACCAAAACAAATAAAAGAAAACAGAAATAGACCTACAGGACATCCTGATAAAGAGTGTTATCAGACACAGACTTTATAATAATTATGCCTGATATTTTCAAAAATGCAAAAGATAAAAATAAATTTCAGGAGAGAACTGTTAACTATTAAAGTATGGAAATTATAGAAAAAATGAATCAAAATAATAACCCAGTGGGTGATTTTGATAAAACATGAGAAAAGGGGAATTAGTGAGCTAGAAAATAGGTCAGAAGAAACTGTCTAGATTGAATTATGAACAGACAGAAGAATAGAAAGTATAGGAGAAAAAGTTAAAAACAGCATAGGCAATTAGAAAATAAGGTATGAAATTAGAGTTGAGAAAATGAGAAAGAATGACAGAAGCAATATTCAAAAAGACAATAAATGACAATTTTTTAAGTAATAATATACTTAAAGCTATAAATTCAAGATTTTTTTAACTCCAAAGAGTAAAAAAGAAAAACACTTGTGCATACCTTATAATCAAAGAAAACCTTAAAAGCAGAAAAAATAAAGATGGCCTATCTTAAAAGGACCAACAACAAGACTGACATCTGACACTATTATTGACATAAAAGCAAGAAAACAGTAGAATGATATTCTCCAGGCACTACAAGAAAAACTTCCCCAATTTAAAATTTTATTTCCAGCAAAAATTTCCTTTAAGAATAAAAATGAAATAAAAACATTTTAGATAACCAAAAATGAAGATAATTTATCACCAGTAGACCTGCACTAAAAGAAAGAGTAAAAGGTGATTGTTAGACAAAAGGAAAACAATTCAAGAGAGAAATTTCAGAGATGTAATAGGAAAAGAACCATGAAAACGGCAAATACTGATTGATAAAACAATAACCATAATATATTATGGGGTCTTATGTATATACATTTAAAATACAAAATGACAGTAGCATGTTGAGAGATAACTAAAAGGCAATTAAATGCACTAACTAAAGTCCTTGTGTTGTCTGGGAGGCTGGATAAAGTACCAATAATATTTGATTTTTTTTTTTTTTTTTTTTTTTTTTTTTTTTTTTTTCCACC
>NW_007727601.1:179573-180579 GCF_000696425.1 Galeopterus variegatus | reverse complement strand
CAGTGAGCGGGAACCGGTCTGTATGTGGAATCCGAACCCTCGGCGGGAGCGCTGCCACGCTTCCCAAGCGGCGCACTAGCGCAGTGCACCACCGGCCCGGCCCCAATATTTGATTTTGATAAGGCAAAATATATGACATAATTGCTAAGGAAATCACTTAAAAATAATAGAAAATGCATAACTACCAGATAACAGAAGGAAAAGATAATTAAAAACAACAACAACAAAAATATTTCAGTTAATTAAAGAAGGCAAGAATGGAGAAGAAAAAGGAACATAACTTTGGATGAAAGAAAGAGAAAGCAAATAGTACAATACAAATTTAAACCCAAATATGTCAGATATTACATTAAATATAAATGCCCTAAATGCTTCAATTAAAAGATTAAAAACTTTAAGACTGGATTAAAAATAGTTAAATGCTATTTGTAAGAGAAACATTTGAAATATTTGCATGCAAAAAGATTGAAAGTTAAAAATTAGAAAATAAGTCTACCATGCAGACACCAAAATAGCAATTTTAAAAGTTGGTATGGCTGTAGTCCTACAAGAAAAATTAAATTTTAAGACTAAAAAAAGCATTGCTAGAAATAAAAAGAAATAATTCATAATGACTAGAGTTTTAATTCAATAGAACAGTATAAAAATTCTTAGCAAATGATAAATGATAAAAGTGAATCATGATAAAACATGAGCATTTCAATAAATGGCTCTCCATTTGAGGAAAAACATACTTAGATTTTTATCTCAGACTATATACAAAAGTATATGTCCAATGAGATGCAAAGTTAATATAAATATAAAATAAAACCATCATTTAAAATATACTAATAAAATATAGGACTATTTGTGACCTTGGGACAGTAATCCTTCCAAAAAATAAAGAAAAAGTGCAGAATGCAGACTGGAAAAGAAAAATTTGACTACATAAAAATTAATAAGTTGGGGCCGGCCCAGTGGCGCACTGCGCTAGTGCGCCGTTTGGGAAGCGCGGAGGCGCTCCCGC